>NW_016814958.1:28709-44246 GCF_001698545.2 Rhinopithecus bieti | reverse complement strand
AAAAAAAAAAAAAAAAAAAAAATACTAGGTATACTTCCAGCCAGGCGTGGTGTCTCACATGTGTAATCCCAGCATTACAGGAGGTTGAGGAAAGTGCATCACGAGGTCAGGAGTTTGAGACGATCCTGGCCAGGATGGTGAAACCCCGTCTCTACCAAAAATAAAAATAAAAAATAACCGGGCATGGTGGCGCGTGTCTGTAGTCCCAGCTACTCAGGCGGCTGAGGCAGGAGAATCGCTTGAACCCAGCAGGTGGAGGTATCAGTGAGCTGAGACCGCCACTGCACTCCAGCCTGGGCGACAGAGGGAGACTCCATCTCAGAAAACTAACTAACTAACTAACTAACTAACTAAATAAATAAATAAATAAATAAAATACTAGGTGTACTTCCATCTTATGGCTTAACCATTGGCTTATTCTTCTCTCAGAATGCTTTTTTACCCAAGTAAACCTTCAAAAGTCGTGTTTTTAATGTGGCCAGCTCTGACAGTTCAATTTGATACTGAAAATTGTTTATTCCCAATATGTTTCATTAATGCTTCATTCCTAACAATCCTAAATGCTCATAGATTGTTTTCTATATTTCTATGTTTTGTAGCACATCTTCTATTAACATGTGTGATGATGATGTAATGGTTTTTATTTTCTACTTTACATTGCCCCCTCTATATAAGCTGCATATAATTGGGAACTTTGTTTTGTTCGTCAATATTCAATCACCTAGAAGGGTACCTAGAACATAATATCCCTCAAGTATTTTTGAATACATCTATTGATTAAATAAATAAAAATTTAACAAAATATATATTTAATTTATCAATCCTTATGCTTTCAATTAAGAATACACTAAGTCCATATTGTATTCTAACAGTTGTTTTGATTCAACTAAACTAAAGAGATAATAAAGGGATTAAAAAATGAAAGGAATTTGAGCTCTATAGATGGAGGGAAGCTAAAGTAGATATTAGCACCAATATTCAGAATTTGGAAAACAGGTGAGGTTTTCCTGAACTAGTGAATAAAGAAAATTGATGCTTAACGTGAATGCAAGCATATTTATCTCCTAAGAACTCCAGACATGTAAAACTCCATGAAGTAAAAGATCCATGTAAAACTTTGAAACGTGGACTTATAAAAGGAAGTGAAAACAGGATGACAGGTTAACAATGCAATTGAAATCCCTATGCTCACTCAGTATAACCAAACATATCTACACAGACTTCTGAAGATAGAAATTCAAAATTATTGTAAGCAAACACATTCTCCTAAGACAAGAAATGGGAAGATTTCTCACAGGTGAATCCATTCAGCCAAAAAGATAAAACTTAAATCTACTAATAGGTGTATTTTCCTACTAGTAGTTGAAAATGCCCAACCTAATTCACCTCCACTGAGACTAATCGAAAAAATTTGTGTCTGTGAAGCTTGCAGTATAGTAGTGATACAAAAATATGATTAGTTACTCGGGCTTCACTATACATTTGAATAAAAGTCAGAGTTTGAAAAACATTGAAAACAAATTTAAAAAATAAGAAAATATTCTCCTGTGAAATTTAGGGAGAACATTTTATCCGATAAACCAAGATAAGAAGAAACATTCAGAGAATAAAAAGAGCTTATGGAAATTAAAGTAAGAATGAAGTAAAATAATTCAATGTAAGGATTAGAAGGTCAAGTTAAAGAAATCTATAAAACATAGGGAATTTGATACACAATATAAAAGTTAGGAATTCAATGATTTGATTCATTGAAGTCCAGCACTTTCATAATAACAATTTAGATCTTCAACTCATATCATGAAAATGAGAAAAGAAATACTATGAAACTAATAATTCAGAAAAATATCTTGAAGACAAGCCAATATGTAGCATTGTGAAACTTCAGAATAAAGTAGATAAAGAGGGTTTCCTATCTATACAGAGAGAATATAAAGGCAATGGAAGATTACTTGCAAAGGATTAGAAAACAAAACAGCACGGAGCTTCTGAACAGAGACAAAATTTCAAGATCGTAAAACAATGCAGTCAAAATTCGGAAGAAATTTGCTTCCAAGGGGAAGACAAAAGGAAATTAAATTGATATCATTCTTGTGGTCTATCAAATAGAGAGCTATCTTACAATAACTTGGGATGGATTCATGAAAAGTACATAGAACACTAATAAATTAAGGTTAAGCATTTACTCCAGGAAATAACAAAAGTTGTATAGGAAAGGAAAAAATATCATAACCTAGCTCTAAAAAGTTTTCATGCTCATAAACATGTGCTCATAATAATGAAAAACTTGAACATTGATTGTTTTAACTAAAACAGTACTGGAGCTATATTGGAAAGTAGGTAGAAAGACATGCATGTGAAAAGGAGAATGAGGAATAGAACAAATGCAAATGTGCCTTTTTACTTCAGGAGGTAGAGAAAATGTAAATTTTAAAATGAAGAAAACAAATTATAATCAGCCATTTCCAAATACAAAGGTATGTTGAGAAAAACAGGGACAAATCTCAAGAGGTTTCATTTGGTTGCTCTTCGAACTTCATGTCATGGCTCCTTTCCCTGCAATGGCTTAGGAGCTGTTTTTTTTTTTTTTTTGTAATCTTTCAAAATAATTAGATTGTTTATATTATGCAATGTAAGACTTCAGTAAAATAATGATAAAATAACTGTTGCTCTAATTTCACTCTATCTTTTGTTGGAAAGGAGAATGTTTATTGCCTTTTGTTTTAAGAACTATCACTTTATAGGCTTCTTTCTTATTTCTTTTTCTAACTCTAGTGCTCAGTTTCTGGCATAGACACTTGAGGTTTAATGTAATATTGTTACTGTCATTTTGTCAGTTGCTTTCTGAAAGGCATGGTGTTCTAATTTCACAGCTGTGCAACTTATAAAATACTGTGATGTAATCCTTAATTGCCATATGAAGTAAAAAAAGAAAAAATGTTGGAATAAACATTGGATCCATAATAACGTTTTTAATTATTTTTCCCCTGGTGGCCAAGGTGCTTGACTAAGCCTTCTAAACCATTTTTAACGACCGCATGTATTATTTATATCATGACTCAGTATGATTCTTAGAAATGTACAGATAAAAAGAAGGGGAATTGAACACAGGAAGAATTTAAGTTTTTTAAAGGAATCTGTGTACACCTGGAGTCACAGAAATATTAACATTGATAAAAATTTCTTACTGTTTATTGTGTGGGATATATTTTGGAGATACACAGGCATGAAGAAAGTTTTTTTTTTAAAAAAAATCTGATAAGAACAAAGACAAAATCAAGAATGGCATCTCTTTTCTTACCAACCATAATGAGTTGTATTGAATACACCAGTTCTTCACCCCTCACTGTATGTAACCCCTTGGCCTTGTTTCTTTTGCTGTATTCTCTTTTCTGACTTGGGCTTGATCATGGAACTTGATTTGTCAGCACAATGAGGTAGAAATGACTGTCTATTCAAGCTTGAGGCCTTAAGAAGATTTGAGTGCTTATGCTTGCTCTTTTATGCTTCTGTGATTGCCATGTGATTGTGGCAGGCTAGACTGTTGGAAGACTGGAAGAAGAGAGACAGAGATGTAGAAGTTGAAATTAAATTGGCCTGAATCATGAAAAGCTAGCTGACCCACAGCCACCAAGACCTATGCTTATGCCCTCCAGGGCTGCACCCTCTGCCATACTTGGACCATCTTGAGCCACAACTAGGGCAGCCAAGAAGTGTAACACTGGAATGTGGGGGGCAAAGAAAGACTGGAGATGGCCCTGGGCAGCAAACCCCAAGGGACCACAGGCACCTTGAACCCTTCTTCTCTCAAAGCCCTGGCACTCTGGGTCTGTACTGGTCATGCCAGCCTTGAGTACCTCTGAAATGCCTTTGCAGTCAGTCTCTCATGGTGTTGATGAATAGCACTTGGCTTCTTTATGTTCACAATAAGAGCTGTCCTGAAGTAAACTTCCATTACACTGAGGCAAGGGCAAAGATGCCAAATGTACCTGCACAAGAGAGACTGCCAGGGGTTGTATTTCAGTTCTTTCCAGAAGAATTCACAGGAGGAAAATAGCTTCAGCAGAGAGAATAGTGAGTGGACAGCCAGAATAACAGGGGTGAAAGACAACTTGTAAGGAGCTGGGCAGGTCCTAAACAAGAGGAGCTTCAGACTTGCTGAGGGCAATGACATCAGTGGAGAACAGTAACCACAAACACACACATGCATTGCAGTTTTAAAAAACTGTAGTTTACTTGAGGTCACTACCTTGGGTGGGGGATGCTGGATGGCTGCCCTGGGCTCCAGGTTTCACTGGGGCAAGGGGAGTACAGAAAACATTGCATCTCACTCCTCTTTTCTGTATATCATTAAATTTTAAGTCAAAATTTTGATGTTTAATTATCCCCCAAAATGTCTGATAAAAGAGTAACATCTTTTCAAGGTTGAATAAATTGGGAGGATTCCATTAACAAAGGAAGTTGCTAAAAATCTGCATTGCTTTGGAGATGGCCTGGTTTTATGCAGATGCCATATTTGATTCATCATCCTTCCTAATGTGGAATCTTTAGGGTGTTTTCATTTTTTTTGTATTCATCCATTATACTTCTGATAATATTTAATTACATTAGTTAGATTTCTGGACGTGAAATGAGTGGAATGGCTTAAGTCCTATTTTTGAGTTGATTTCCAGAAACATTATGGTAATTAACATTTCTAGCAACCTATTAATGCCAATTTACACTATCATTGTGAATTACCATATTTAACAAAGTTTTTGGCGTCACAGGTATGAAGATATGCTTTTTTTCTTTCTTCCTTTCTCTTTTAACTCTTACTTTCTCCATTCCTCCTTTCTTCTCTTCTTCCCTTTCTCCTTCCCTCTGTTCCCTCTTTTATCTCTTTTCTTTCTTCCTCTCTTCTTTCTTCCTCCTAATCAACCCTCCAATTCATTTTTTTTAAGACTTGTAAGCCTGAATGGATTATCACAACATTTTCAGATATTTGTATATATTATTCTGTATTTTTACTATTCATTTATTTTCTTTGTGCTCTATTTTGGTTTTATATTTTTTTAACTTTAATATTTTATTATTCATTTATGAGTCCTCTATATCTAAGATATATAAACTCATGTTTATTTATTGCACTTATTTCTACAGTTGCTCTTATCTATTAACATTTTTATATATTACTGTGCAATGTTTTCAATTTTCATGGCATCAAATTTATCATTTGTTACCTTTAATGTGGAAAACATTTTACATATTTTTGGATCAATGTAATATCTTAATTAAAAGAGAAATGAATATTAAAAGGAGACAAACATTCAATATAAAATGAAATACCTACTTCAAAAACGCGGCAGTGAGTATATACAACAAAATAAGGTTTTATTTCATAGCTTCAAATGGAAAAGAATGCAAATTTAAAACAGGTGAATAATTTTGAGCAATGAGGTTAGAAGGGATCTCAGAGTTCACTAGACATGAAGCAGGACACTTCGGCAGTACCATCTTGTGATCTAAGCAAGAGGGGCTCAATTCTTAGACCAAGGCTTTAGTGATCCTAACCATGAACCATCTGCCCAGCAACTGTAGCACTGAGGGGATACAGTCACACAGAGCCTGAACCTCTTTTCCAAAATATGATCTGGGACCTTGGCATTCCCCACCCAATTGGTCAAGCCTCCTCCCTGGCCCTCTACCTTGTCTTTCTGAGAGCCTCATTGGTGTGTACATTCAGAGGCCAAAAGAATGATGGAAGAGGGTGTAGGTGGAGCCCACTATGTAGATTTTGTTGCCTAAATGTTTGGTCACAAGCCAAAAGATAGACGGAGCCACGCATGAGAAGTAAAGAATGCACAGGATGTGTAGTGATGGAGGACAGTTTTCTGGATGTCTTGGAACCAATTCAGTTATCCTTCCTTTCTTCCTTGTAGTCTTCAGAATAACTCCGGAATGTTGTCAATGTAATATCTTACAATAAAGAGTAGCTAGTCAGAATAGCTATGTTCCTGTCTCTGATAGAACAAGATGTTCTAAAACTCTTTAACTAGTGATTCAAATTTGCTCTTAGAGTATAAATCCAGCACAGGCTGCTTTCTGTGACCCCTCAGCTGTGGTGCAGGTGGGGCATACTCAGACAAGACTCCAACTACCCTGCACAACTGTCCTGAACCTTGGGGGACCAGCTCGTTATAAATCCTGGTTTTCTACTGTCCCTTACTCCCTATCTGTATGTAAGGATCCACTTCTTAATACTATCACATTGGCAACACCTGAATTTTTAAGGGGATGCATGCAAACCATAGCACCTTCCTGTTTGTGTGTCTTAAATCTCTTGTGCCTTCCTCTTTACAGGACAAAGCACTTCGGTATAATATTTTTTGGAGAACCTTAACTTAATTACATTGTCAAAGACATTATTTCAAAATAAGGTCACATCCTTAGATAATGAGCATTAGAACTGGGCATATCTTTTTAGGAGGAACAGGGTCTCAATTCAAACCACTACACTATATAAAAACTAACTTTAAATATAATTTTTTAAAACATCAAACATATCAAAAACTTTAGGTACTACACTTTTCTATTATAAATGTGACCTTTAGTAAACCTCATAGTGATTCAAATGTATGTTGAAAGGTGACCTGAGAAAATACCTACTCTAACCTCTTTTACAGTTTAGGAAATAGAGAACATAATTTATGCATTTTGAAGTCAGAAATAACACAATGTGGAAGCATCATCTTAGTACAGATAGCCTAGGTCAAATCTGGTTGCCACACGTGACCTCTTTGTCACTGGGTGATATTAAACTTCTTGAGTATTAATTCTGTCATTTAAAAATTTTGTATTATAATATACATACCTTATAGTGTAATTAAAATGATTAAATGAAATAACAATCTACTGCAGAATCTGCTACAGAATATTTTCTCAGGATATAATAAATGTTATTCTGATAAAGATGCTCCTCAGAGTTACATACAGAAAATGGCAGACCCTCCCCTTGATGCCTCATCCTTGGTGCTGTTACTCCTTTTACATTAAATGATTAAGCTCCGGATTATCCTGTGTGTGAAATTTTGGCTCTACTAATATTCCCAAAGTATCTTAATATTGTGACGCTTTATAGAAATACTGAGGTCAGGCCGGGCGCGGTGGCTCAAGCCTGTAATCCCAGCACTTTGGAAGGCCGAGACGGGCGGACACGAGGCAGGAGATGGGGTCACCATCTTGGTAACACCGGTGAAACCCCGCTCTACTAAAAATACAAAACTAGTCCTGGCGAAGGTGCGGGCGCCTGTAGTCCCAGCTACCGGAGGGCTAGGCCCAGGAGGAATGCCGTGAACCGGAGGCGGAGCTTGCAGTGAGCTGATCATCCGGCCACTGCACTCCAGTCCGGCCGACAGAGCAGACTCCGGCCTCAAAAAAAAAAAAAAAAAAAAAAAGAAATTACTGAAGTGTCAGTCATTCCACTTTTTGATGTGCATATTATGAAAGATTGGAAAAATAAATTATAGGCACATCACTTTAGAACAATAAAAAGTAGCAGAAAAATTAGTTCTACCTAATAGCAAAAATAACACAAAATATTACCAAATCTTTTCAAAAGAAATAAACATTATCTTCTTTGGTACTATATATGTGAATGTTTATTAACATTCACTGTTATTTTCAACAAATAAATAATGAATTCTAAATTGCTGCATGGATCGTGCTGGATTAAAAAAAAAAAAAGGTTTTCCCCCTTGATACTGTGTTAGGGAGTTTAGAGTCGAGTCGAACTGGGAGAGACATTGGAGGTCGGTTACCCTAGTCTTCCTAGGAGAAGCGTTATCTCCTAGTAAATTAATCCCTGTTTTGTGTACTATAAAAATATGCTCATAAATATCATTAAAATATTACAGCTAAATGAAGAAAATATATGTTTTAAAGACATTTAAATATATGTCCTTAAACATACATTTCATGAAATATGAAATATTATAATTCATGTTTCATGAAATATGAAACATATTTAATAATTACTTATAGAAAATGTATATATAGATATCAGATTTTCCATTTAATCTTTGTAAATTTTGATTTTGATTTGTTAAGCATACAGATATTTTACAAAGGCATCAATAAATTTTTATATTATTTCTAACTATATTCAACAATTATTTGTATTTCATCCCATTTTAGTCATATTCTCTGTCCTTCTCCCTACTCTTTCCCTCTCCTTCTTCTCTACCTGTATATCGTCTATCTACCTATCCATCTATCCATCTATCATCAGTCATTTTTCCCATGTCTCCACCATACCATTTAAGAGTGTGTTCACTTCCTGTGACTTCAATCACAAATCACCACTTAGTGGCATAATAGATAACTTTGTGGTTTGAAATAATAGAAATTTGTTCTCTCACAGATATGGAGGCTAGAATTCCAAAGTCGAGTTTTTGGAAATGCCATGTTTCCTATAGAACCTATAGGAATAAACCACTCCATGCCTCTTCCAGCTTCTGAAACCTGCCAGCTTTCTTTGACTTGTGGCCACATCACTCTAATCTCTACTTCCTTAATCAGATTACTTCCTCTTTTATTTTCCCCACAATTCATTTTGATCACTTTTATAGGCATACAAGCAATTGCATTTAGGACTCATCTTGATAATCAAAGATATTCTCTTTCTCTCTAGATCCTTAATTACATCTTTTGCCATATAATATAATATTGACATGTTCTGTGGATTAAGAATTTTACATCTTTAGGGGTCTTTTCTAATCCAACCACAATAAGAGATACCATGATCCTTTAACTTCAATTTTCTTCAGTATATATTTCCTGAGAAGAAGGGTATTCTGTCAAATAACCATGCAACAGATGACAAAATCAGATAATTCAACATTAGCATAATTAGTGTTTCCCTAGTGATACTGAAGCCTAAGAAACAATAAAAATCAGTAATGTTATCCTGTATTTAAAATTTTTATATCTTATTTATCTTAGTCCTTTTGAGCTGCTACAACAAAAATACCATTGACTGGGTGGCTTAAACATATACTTCTGACAGTCCTGGAGGGTGTGAAGTCTAAGATCAAGGTGTTGGCAGATTCAGTGTCTGGTGGAGTCCCACTTCCTGGTTCATAGAGACTAATTTCATGCTGTTTCCTCACATGGCAGAAAGGGAAAGAGAGAACTATCTGGATCCCATTTGTAAGGGCACAATCCTGTTTGTGAGGACTTCATCTTTATAATCTTATTATTTCACAAAGACTCACCTTGTAATAATACCATCACATTGGGGATTACAAGTTCACCTTTTCATTTTGGAGGGATACATGCAGTTTGTTCAGTTTATCATGAATTTTTGCATTGTTTAAAATATTACATTCAAATATTATTTATTGTGATTGCTAAGTTTTTGTGCCACCATAAGTTTTGTGCCCAAGACAAATGACACCCTCACTTCACCATATTCCATTCCTGATCTACAGGCCATATTTAAATTTTATCAATTTTTCCAATAGTCTCTATAACAATTTTCTTCTATACAGACCCCTGTTGAGGATCACGATAGCACTTCTTTGTTTATCTCTTATTCTGGAACTATTTTCAACCTTTCTTTTGTTTCTTGATCTTGATGTTTTGAAGGGTACAGGTAAGTTATTTTGTAGAATGTCTGTCGATTTGGATTTATTTTCTATTTCCTCATGTTTGATTCATGTTATGGTGTGTGTGTTATGGCAGGAGTACCACTGAAGTGATGTGACTTTTTCAATGTATTAGAAAGGACATGATATTGTTTTGTTCCACTATTAATGACATTAGGTCAGGTTTAAGTTTGATGGCCTGATTAAAGTGGTATCTACCATATTTATCCCACTATAGCATTACTATTTTTCTCTTTACAATTATAAAATAATTTGTGGACTATCCTTAGCAACTATGTGTTGTTCATAGTCCAAATTTGATTCCTGTACTAACAACCAGTGACAATTTTCTAATTCATTTGTTACTATACTTACAGCTCTTTTTGTATTATATGTATAACTTTATTTTTTGCTTGAAATTTTTTGCTTGATCCATATATCAACTATATGGAAGAGATCTTTGTTCCTTTCATATATATGCATGCATCTATGTATGTATATTATATCAATTCAGGCATTCATATTTTATTCAATGGTACATTACATTTTTCTTAGTATGGTTAGTGAGAGATCTTCCAGCTGGCTTTTGGATCATTTTGAAGATTCTTCATAATTACTTGAGCCTTTTCATATTTTGATCCAAACAAGATGTAAAATATCATCTCATCTTTTACGTGCTCCCATCTAGGAATCGACAGTTTGTCAAAAAATCTTGGTATTTTTTTTTTTTTTTTAGTAGAGAATGGCCTCTGTTATTTCTGATGATGTCAGCTTTTATTTCTATCATTATTTTCCTGTATTTAATATGAAAATTTCCCATGACTTCTTTCAATGTTTTCTATTCATTTTGGAATTTATTTATGTCTTGTGTTACTTGGTGTGGCTGTATATCTCCTGCTTGTAGTTCACTGTTCTTGAATATTTAAGTTTAGATTTTTCGTCACATTTAAAAAATGGGTAGTCATTATTTCTTCAAACATAACTTTTCCCAATTCTTTTTCTTCTCACCCATGGGAATGTAAATACACATATAACATTTAATATTCTCCCAAAGAGTACTGACTTTAAAAAATTTCTCTCTCCTCTTTATTACTTAAATTATATTTATTTATCTTGACACTGTCCTACAAACCATTGAGTTTCTATTAGTTTTAACTTTTTTCTATTTTGTATGTTGTATAAATGCTATAAAATTATCTTCAACTTGACTGACTCCTTTTCTCCTATCTATAACTTGCTGGTTAGCCCATTCAGGGAATATAAGATCATGAATTATAAGAGCATGAGTCATATTTTTCTGATTCTTCACATATCTAGTAATTTTTTCGTGTTGCATGTTGGGCAGTTTAAATATATTGTAGAGATTCTGGTTCCAATAATACTTATCTGCAAATGATATTTGTCCAAGAAGTAAATTTCGATTGCCCAGACCCAAACTTCAAATTCTCTCTTCTTTATGATGAGCAGTAACTGAAAATCTGCATCCTTCCAGACTCTAGCTACTTTATTTGACAAACACCCACATGTCTCCTTTATGCTTAAACAGATCGGTGATTAGTTATGAATTTTACAGTATATATGTCAACGTTGGTCTCTTTCTATGTGAAACTCTTTTTCCAGGATCTTTTTTCCTTTAACTTCCCAGCTAATACACCAGCTCCAAAGTCTGTGTCTGACCTCACGCCTCTGCACCAGAGAGATTAGAGAGTATGCTCCAACAAAACCCTGAAAGCATGCCAATCTCACCTGGAGACATTCTTATCTTACAGGAGCCACTCTTTTCCAGATTCTTCTTATTTCAGATCCATATATAATTACAGCATTTAAAAAATACTGTATAGAAATATTATAGTTGTTATCTGTAGGAGATTTGTTTTTTACAAATTTCTCTCACATTATTCCAAGCTAGAACATCAAATTTGTTTTCAGTTTTGCAGATTTTCTAAAATTAAAATTTATACAAACTCGAACTACTTAAGATAGGAGTAGAATTGCTCTGGTTAAATAAAGAAATAGAGGTAGAATCCTGTCCTTTTTCTGGACAAACACATCTGTCACAAAATTACCCAGATATACTCCATAATAATTCTAGGTTTTCATAGATAGTTTCAAAATAATTTATCTACATCAAATGATGAGTACTTATGAGGGGAAACATATACCACTCAGAATATATTCACACATGTGACCAGAAAAATTGACCATCGGTTCACCACAATCTTCAAGCCAAACTCCAAAGGACATCTAAAAAATGCACATCACTTTAAATATATTTAAGGCTGCTTTTAAATATATTAAATATATTGTATAATTAGCTAAGTGCGGCATATATAATTATTGTCATTTTAGTACTGCTACTACTTTATTATTCCACAATAAGAACTGAAAACATAATTTTCTGACTATATGTGACAGACACTATGTTAAGAGTTCTGAACATATTATCTGACTTTATTTTTAATAAAAGCTTTTGACATAAGGGTTATTAGTCTGCTTATACAAAAGTGAAAGCCGAGCTATAAAGATATCTTACTACTTACTCAAAGAGAGACAGATAGTAAAAATATGATCCACAAGCCAAACTACACTATGTATGCCTGTGAAAGCACATTCTTTCCAACATATCATCTTGCATTTCCCAAACAAGGAAAGTGTTTCTCAAAGAATTAAATATTTTGACAAGATACACATGCATTATAATATAGAGATTGGGCTTAAAACTAGTTACTTTAATTGTTGGGCTTAGCCATTTTGTACTATATAGCATGACAGAAAAAAAAAAGGAAGAGAGAGACAATATTAGGACATGTAGGACTATTGCTGCAACTCTGAAATTTGAGTGGTTTAACCATAAAAATTTTATTTCTCATTTGATGAAATCCAATGTGGATTAGTAGCTTTCTTTTACTTTGGGTTTTAATTTAAGCAAAAGATGCCATTATGGTTTCACTGTAATGGTGACAGTAAAGCTGAGTCTTTAAGAAAGGAAGTGTAAGCTGTGCCTGTCATGTGAAAGAGCATCCTGGGAAATGTACTGGAAGATCAAAGGTCCAGTGTGATATTATTTTTGGCTAATTGGAGAGCATCTGGGACGCCAGTGTTCTTGGTACAGAGGGAGAAAATTGTAGAAGGTGAGGCTGGAGACATAAAGTCTGTAGGTCTTTGAAAGCCATTGCCTTTATTCTAAGTGAGATGGAATTCCTCTTCTTCAGTCTTCCACGCCAGGCTCTAACACGTATTTATCAAAACTTAAATAATGTGTCTTGTAATTATATATACATCTTTCCTCTCTGTCTTTGTCAGCAGGCTCTGTGTATGTTTGTTAGCATATATACAACAAACCTGTCTTGTGTTTGGTACCTGATAGAGAAGACATACTGGTGGCATGTTTCTTGATCAGATTTTATGTTCCACTTCAGGTTCATGGGTGTCCCTGTGGGAATATGGTCCTCTTTACATGCTTAGAATCAAGACATTAGGGTTTTCATTGTCATATTATCTTGGACCCAAATCAGTTTGGCCCTCTGTAAGTGAACTCCACTACTAAGTGCATGGGTTTGTCTTTTAACCAAATCTGGAGATTTGGACACTGTATCCAAGTCAATTGGTTTTTCCACTTAGCCTTACCCTTATATTAATCCAGCTTTCTGTTCTGACTCCTGTGCTCTAGTACTCAACCATCATGTTCGGACTCCTGGAGTCCTTGTCCCTCTAGTTCTACTCAGTCTCAATTCACCAAACTGACATCAGCCTTAATTATTAAGTATAGGTAACGTATGATCCTCTGACATCCTGGAGAATGCAAATGTTGATATTTCTCCTAACTCTGCAATGAAGAGTCAGACTTGAAACGCTAGTACTGTTATGTGATTTATTACTATAAAAATATTCAATGAACAATGTGCATTTTTTTTCCAAACTTGTCATTTGGGATTGGAAACTCAAAAAACAATAATAATCCTTGGAGAATCAAAATGATCTACCTCATTCTCTTAAAATATGCGTTACCTAGGTAATCAAAGTGACTATGATGAAAATAGATATAGGTTAAGTAAATTAGAAAGAGGAAGTAATGGATACTTACTATAAAACTAACAGATTAAAAATTAGCAAACTAAGATTATAGCTAATCAAATTGTTTTAGTTTATAAAGAAAATATGAGTTTTGATATATGCTTGAAACATCTTATTTAATACTAGTGAATAGTAACATTAGTGAAGTAATGAGGCAAAAAAAACCCTTAATACCACATTTGTTCTGTACAACTAAACGTTTAAAATCCATTTTAAAAGCATCTTCTATGAATAAGCTTTAGTAAAAAAAAAACAACAAATTGCTACCAAATACATTATAGATAGTATTAATGGTGCATTTGATTTCAGTTCACATAGACTGTTGAACAGCTTTCAAGAGAAAGCCCATAGAGAAATACATATCAATACAAATCAACTAACATTTATTTTATTATAGTGAGTTGCATATTTTTCCTAAGCTGGGTTCAATAGAAAGGTAATTCTAACTCAGTGAAAAGACAGTTTTTCCTAAAATAATATTTTATTATTTCTACCTATATGTACACATTTTTTTCTAAGTCTGTGTCTCTGTAATAACTGCACTGGTTCAGGAAATGACCAAAATTTTCCTAAGTTGAATTGTAGAAATATTTTTCAATAATGTGATGCTTTTTTCAAGGTTTGACTTTGCTTTCTCTGGATATTGGTTCCTGAAATTGATGGTTTATAGTTTATGACAAAAGAGCTGAAGATATATTTTCCACTTCTCGATCTGCCTATCCAGAAATGCTCCTAGGTTTTCTTCCAAATGATCAAACTGTAATCTCCTAACAATTCACTTGTTGAATTTTTAAATACACTTCTCTCTATTCCCTCCGTGAAAGAGCATTTGTTGCCAAGCAAAAAGGTGATCTTCAGACTTTCCAGAACATCAGCACCCAGAGATACAGGTGTTCCTTTCTGTCCCTAAAAATTTTCATGGATTAGGTGGGCATTTAGAATATTAGTGGAAAAGGCATACTCCAGAACCTTAAATTTCATTTTTATTTCTTTATGGATCATTATACCTAAGAATGCACCTAGCTCAATGCATGCTGCTAGTCTTTCTTCTAATCCTTCCTTTCATAATTATCACTCTTTATTTAGAAAAGAAATCCATATCTTTTACCCATTGTGAAATAGAAACTTCACTGTTTCTTTACTCTTGATTAAAAAGTCTCAAGGGTGCCAAGCAAAGGAACAATTCAAAACATCGGTGTTTGTGAGGACTCATTTATTCAAAACATCACAAATTCGTGGTAGGACTGATTTTGCAATTTTACACACACAGGCACACACCCATATACATCCTATTAAAGTGGAAAACTGGCATTACATATGGTATATTCTGACCTATTCCACAATATCCGAATTAAAATTTGTTATATAACACATTTTGGGAGTGCTATCAATTCCTCTTCTTAAAGAAAGTCTCTTCCATTCCTGTGTTAATCAATGTACTCATTGTTCTTGAGAAAGAGAACCAAGGGGGATTAAAATTTTCTGTAGAAATTTTAAACAATGTATGATTTATATAATGATGCTGTAAACACTAAATTAATAATGCAAACTTGACCACATAATTCCTTTCTTACCTTATGAATTGTAATATTCATAATAACAAATAGTCTGCTCAATGCTGTTATTCATGTATACCACAGACATATGGGATTCCACATTTTTCATGACCTTAAGAAAGATATAAATTCTTGCTTTTAATTTTTTAATATTCATTTAGAATCAGAAGAGAATCATCTCTTTTCCTAAGCTCCAGTATTATCATTTTGGCCAATCTACGAACTTCCCTTATCTGGATTACTGCAATCCACCTCTTCATTTTTTTTTTTTTTTTTTTTTTTTT
>NW_016814958.1:16058-26535 GCF_001698545.2 Rhinopithecus bieti | reverse complement strand
AAAAAAAAAAAGCAGCCAGAATGATCTCTGTGAAACAAAGTTTGTTATGCCACTTTTCTGCTCCAAACATCCATAGTAAATCCCAAGGCCATACCATACCAAAGGGCTGGCCCCCATTACCTCCTTGACAGTCCTTTGACTACTTTCCTTATCTGTTTACTCCCGTCAAGGCACATCATACCAGAATATGCTCACCCCAGAATGTTCGCAAGGTTTTATTTAAACTTTTTGACTATGGGTGATGGGGTGACAATCTTTAGTTAAGCAAAACAAGTGCTTATGTTTTTATCTTAGAACTATAACAGCGGTGCTGGTTCAAAATATTTGTAAGCAAAACGTAAGATAGGGCAGGGGGAGATCATTTAGGGTATTATTGCAATATAGGAGTAAATTTATATGAACTAAAGCAGAAATAATTATAACAGAGGATCATAGACTTTGATGCATTTAGAAAGTATCTGACCAGCTCTATAAGGGGAATATGAAAAAAATTGGCATTATTTAGAAGTTTGTTTGAGCAACTGGAGGAATTATCATGACAACAAATGATATTGAGGATAAATACCAAAGAGATTAAAAGAGTAGAGCTAATCTTTCTGTATATCTCTGCACTTCCATAGACCGTCTAGCTTGAGGAATTACAGGCAGCTCATGTGGATGAAGACAGACAAATATGCACTCCTGGAGGGTCATTTTGTCTGCCCATAAATGAGTTTAGCAGCTGGCTCAGTAGGTTTAAGGCAGCATCATTACTAATTTTTTTTTTTTTTTTTTTTTAGATGAAGCTTGCTTATGGTCTCTGGAGGCTTCCCATATCTAACAAGACCAGTAGTCTTATTGGTATGAAGCTGCATAGATGTTTCCAATACCCCCACCTTATAAATACTTTGATTATTATGAGGGTGAAAACCATGCTCTAAGAAAATATTCGCCATGGTGAAATCAGGCCACCCATACCCGGTTCAAGCTGCAGGACAATGTCACTCAGGAAGATTGTTGTCACTCTACTAGTTCCCTTAATTTAAACTCAGTTCTCCAGAAACCTTCATCTTTTGTGTGCCTCTCCTACTTTTTTGCACATTTGTCTTCAACTTTCCTTTACACATGGTGAATTTCAGTCTTTTTTCTGCACCAAGGTTTCCAGTTTTTATGTGGTGTTTACTCTCCCTTATTTTGATTTGCAGTCATTAAAAAGAAATCTTGAGACTTAGATAAGCTGACTTTACATTTTCAAATGGGGAAACTGAATGGTCTTTGAGATTTCTTTTTGTTTTGTTTTGTTTTGTTTTGTTTTGTTTTGAGATGGAGTCTCCCTCTGTTGCCCAGCCTGGAGAGCAGCAATCTCAGCTCACTGCAAGCTCCGCCTCCCAGGTTCAGGCCATTCTCCTGCCTCAGCCTCCGCAGTAGCTGGGACTACAGGCGCCCGCCACCACGCCCTGCTAATTTTGTATTTTAGTAGAAACAGGGTTTCACCGTGTTAGCCAGGATGGTCTCAATCTCCTGATCTCGTGATCTGCCCACCTCGGCCTTCCAAAGTGCTGAGATTACAGGAGTGAGCCTGTGCGCCCAGCCTCTTTGAGATTTCATAAAGAGATTTCCAGGTAAAAATATACATAAAAATTATAGCTCAGAAAACTGAGGTATTCTGTGTATTATCCTGATGCTCTAGGGAGACAAATTTAAGAGAAGAAGGCCCCTAGTTACCCATTTCAGCTCTATAGATTATTAGCTTTCAACAATGAGTTCTCACCTGTAAAACAGGTACACTGATGGCATCTTCGCACAGATTATTATATTGATAACTGATATAATTTATGTAATGTGCATGTATATTCCCTAGCATTCAAAAATGTTACCTTGTAGTGTTGTTATTGTCATTATTATTATTTTCTGTTCTAGACTTTGAATTTGTTGAAGTCCTATACTTTTAAGTAATCATAGCTGTATTTCCAATGGCTAATACGATGAGTGGCAAATACTGGCTATTCAGTATCTATTTCTTTAAAGAATTAACCACACAGGGTAAGGTCATAAGTTGACTTTCTCTTTATTCACTTCTACGACTGAAGAAAACTGATGTCCAGAGAAAATATCAATTGAATTTGAAGCAATGTTGTCTCGAATATGCGGTAATACTTATCAAAGTGTTAGGGAAATTGTGCCATGTTGCCATATTTACACCTTCTTCTCTTAACAAGACCAAGTCAAAAACTAAATGTTCTCTCTCTTTTTGTGTTTGTTTCATCATTTTCTTTCCTTAAATTATCTTCCATGCTATATTTTGGTGCATCTGATTGGAAAGTTATAAAATTATTTTTTAGCATCTGATTTGAGAGTTAATGGCTTCTTATACTTTGTGACTTCTATAAATATTATGAGAAACCATAGTATACAAAGCTAAATACAAATATATCATTTAGAAAATATTTTCCTTTTTTTTTTTTAACATTTTCTTAGTTCACGAGAAAATAATTTTAATATAAGTATACTGGCCTAGTCAACATATAGTTTTTACCATTAAAAAATTATATTGAAATTCTTCAATAAGAACTGTATTCCATGTATATAATATTTATATTAGAANTTTGTGTTTGTTTCATCATTTTCTTTCCTTAAATTATCTTCCATGCTATATTTTGGTGCATCTGATTGGAAAGTTATAAAAATTATTTTTTAGCATCTGATTTGAGAGTTAATGGCTTCTTATACTTTGTGACTTCTATAAATATTATGAGAAACCATAGTATACAAAGCTAAATACAAATATATCATTTAGAAAATATTTTCCTTTTTTTTTTTTAACATTTTCTTAGTTCACGAGAAAATAATTTTAATATAAGTATACTGGCCTAGTCAACATATAGTTTTTACCATTAAAAAATTATATTGAAATTCTTCAATAAGAACTGTATTCCATGTATATAATATTTATATTAGAAATATTAATTTATTAACCATGCATCGAAATTTATATTTTCTCATATCATTATTTTATTTAATATATATGTGCTCATTCCCAGTCCCCCAACTTATAGAAATAATATTTACAGCATAGCAGGGTTTTAAAACTAGAATATTACATATTAAAATTTACAAATATTCAAAAATACTTTTTTAATTCAAGATGGCTACATAATTATGAACAACAGAATGCCTAGTTATTTATCAACTTTTCTTTTCTCAGGCTAATTATTTGTTTATTTCATTATTTTTGCTACTCAGGGCCCATGACATTAGAGTAAGTTGTTGTCTGTATCTGGAGATTTCTCATTTATAAAAATGCTCTTCCAACTTTTGGTTGCTTTAGATAAAATCTAAATGGTAAGTAATGAAAGTTCTTACTATATAGTTCTTACTATGTAATTCTACTGCAATTGTAGAGTTAAATATACAGAAATACACATGAAATGCAAAATAAATGCACATAAAATGTAGAGGATTAAAATAATAAAAGTTACAATGCCCTACTCAGTCTTTTAAATTTTAATTAGGTACCTAGTATATTTCCATAATTCCATTGTGTTCACCCTTTTAAGATAACAAAAATTTTTCTAAATCAGAATATTTTTATTGCTTAAATTTTGATAATTGCATATATACTATCGATTTTGAAGGTTTGGGGATAAAGGAAGGAAATATATGGAAAATATGCATATTACTTTGACTTTATGTGAATTACAGGAGGAATCAGTCCAAACTGTCAGCCAAATTAGAAGCGGTTCAAATTAACCAGGCATTTCCCACTATTTCCAAAATGAATTTTAAAAGTCCAAATAAGTCCATAAAAACTGATACATTGAAACCATCACACATATGGTTTTATCAGAGCGTATTCTTTCCTAACTGAAAATAACCTCCTTCTGAGAATAAAAATCTGAAAAGAAATTCCATTCTTGATTATCTGCAAAAGCTACAAAAGCTCTTATGGGTCTATTCAACCATCAGATGGGCAGAATTTTAGGGAAGTCCGTTCCTGAAATGCATCTTTATTTCCTGATGTGCTTATTGCCAATGTTATTTTAGCTGTTAGAGTATCTTAAAGACATAAAAGCAGTTGACTAGATATTCTAAAGATGATGGCAGTAGCCCGCAGCTTACATAAACCCTATAGGGTCCTTGGACGTAGTTGCAATAAAGCAGAACATTGAAAACACAGCTTATATAAAACTTAATACACTCAGCCTGGAAGATACTTTTAAACATTTGCTAAAATTACTTTACAAGCAGGCATGTTCACTATAAAATCATGGTAATGGAGAAATAAAGCAGGGGCATAGAATAAAAAGCAAGAAATTTGCCCAAACAGTTAATTTAAGCAGCTAAATAACTAGGGTAATCTTGATATAATTCAGAGTTTCTTTACATGAAGATCTCATTTACAGCTATGTGGTGTAGATAACTACTTACTTAAGGTTGTTACCAAAGCTGTCATGTTTTTGTAATATCCTCAGTGAGTCTCTGACTTATCTGCCTTTCAGATATGTGTGCTTGTAAGTGCGTGCTTTTGCTATATTTTAAGTAACATTAGTTTACAGGCTACATTTACAATCACATATGCATGTGCTCGTCAGTAGTTAACTTTATATAAGACACAAGGCTTATTATTGACTGCCTATTATTGTTCGGAGGGGAGAACAGGTAGTATTGGGTGAGGAAATGTTTTCAAAGCTGATTAATAGAAATTTGTTGTTTGTGGTTAGTGAATTCCTATAAGACAGCAAACCTAGATTTGCTTGGAACTAAACTGCATGGATATTCTCTCACTGAATTGCTGCTTTCTCATCATTTTTTAATAAAATAAGGACAACTGGAGGGAACAATAGCTCAACAGAAATGTGAGCACATATGGCCTAGCCAGTGGAATGTCTTAGTCACAGGATGTATCTCAGGGGACAACGATAGGACGAAGGGCCAGTGAACTCTCCTACTAAACCTGTTCTTATGTCTTCCTCAACAAAGCCTATTCTCTACTGCATCTAGTGTAACGTTGTAGAATTTACATTGAAGCTGTTACTTGACAAGTCATGACCGTGAAAAGTCCCAGTTTGTTCAGTAAGCTGAAAATACAAAAATGAATATATATGTGTATATATACACATATATATATATAATTTTTAAACAAGAATATGTTTTACTATCCCACATAAATGGTTAATCATATTCTTTTCTATGGAAATACTATTCATTGTGTCTGAAAATACTCATAATAAAAATCATAGCATGCATATTTGGCCTTGCACTTCCTATTAGCATGTAGGAAGTGTAACCAAGTCCAAATTCAGTTTGCTCACCACACAACAGCCAATAAGTCAAGACAGAATGATTTGGAGCAAAGAAAATGACTTTATTTCTGAAAGCCAGCAAACCAAAAAGATGGCAGGCTAATGTCCTAAGGAACCATCTTAAGTCAGTACACATTACAAGTTCTTTTTATGTTCAGGGTAGGGGGAAGAGAAAGGGATTGGGACCAAAGGGTGACTGATGACCACAGATATCTGTGTGCCAGCGAGGGTCTGAGGAGGCTGTGAAACCTCTCTGTCCTTGGTCAAGTCACAGCACCTCTGCAGATCCTTACCACAACATTGCTACTTGTGTCTATACCTCCGTTATTTCCTCTGGGATTAGTTTTGGGAAGGGACTATTATGATTCTTGCTTTAAAGTTAAATTATAAACTAACTTCCTCCCATTGTTAGCCTGGCGTACCTGCAGAGATAAGCAAAAGCAATTAACCTAAAAGATATCACCATGGACAGGAGCAGAATGGAGTTAGTCATGCTAGGCCTCCTTTTCACTGTTACAAAAGCAACAAGGGAACATTATATCCTGTCTAACAAAAATAAGTTCAGTTGTCTAGGCATTTTTTTAAAAGTCTACCAGATGACTGAGATTGCAAGGTCCTCTAGCGAAATGAAATTCTTCTAAGAGTGAGACTAATGAGCCCATGAAATAGGGTGGAGACACAGGACAAATGAACTGTCTTACCTAAGGCAGTTCTGCAGGAAGAAGAGATGTTCATGGTAAAAGCAGGTTAAAAAACAGTGGAAATGTTAACCAATTCTTAAAGATGTAGGCTAGCATTATGTTTAGAATCCCAGAAAAATTCTAAAACAAGGGAAGTCTGAAAGTATTATACAACTCACTACCATAGTCCTCTGACGAGCATTCACAAGGAAGTTTTGTGGTAGAGGAAGAAGCCTGAGAGAAAAACCCCTCCATAATGAAGACATTCAGGGATTCCCAGGGCAGAGCAGCTGAACCTAGAGAAAACTCTCTGTCCACTGTAGAATAAGTTCATGGTCATGGCTGACTGCCACAGGGATATAATATCAAACACTGCTCCGATACAAGGTACAAGCTGCTGAAGGAGGGACAGGAAACCTGTTCACATCAAGGAGTCTGCACTAACTTAAGGCAGAACACCTCTGCTGTGGGTGGGAGAGAGGCAGGAAACACCTAGCCCTAGGCTTTGCACTGAGTTGAGTAGGAGGAAAAGTGACTTCCCTGCAAGGAGGCTCCAAACAGCTGAGAAAGCTCCACACAAGAGGTTTGGGCACGCAAGTGCAGCCTAAGACGAAGACTGGAGAAGGAGAATTGAACAACTTCCCTACCCAAATTATGAGCCTGCCACAGGAAACACACACACACACACGAAAAAACTGCAGAACGTCATCTCTCGTGTAGATAGAAATCTGTAAAATGATATTAGCAAATGTAATCCAACAATATTTAAAAGAATAATTTTCCATTATCAAGTTAGCATTATCCAGGAATGTATGACTGGTTTACCATATGATAACTAATGTAATTTATCACGTCAACAGATTGAGTGTAAAATAATTCGATTCTTAAAATAGGTGCAGAGACAGGCCAGATGCAGTGGCACATGCCTGTAATCCCAGCACTTTGAAAGGCTGAGGTGGGTGGATCACTTGAGGTCAGGAATTTGAGACTAGCCTGGCTAAGTTGGTGAAAGAAACCCCATCTCTACTAAAAATATAAAAATTATCCAGGAATGGTGGCACATTCCTATAATCCAAGTTACTTGGGAGGCTGAAGCGGGAGAATTGCTTGAACCCAGGAGGCAGAGGCTGCAGCAGAGATTGCACCACTGTACTCCAGCCTGGGCAACAGAGCAAGACTCCATCTCAAAAAATAATAATAATATGTGCACAGAAATCATTTGAGAAGTACAGTGACCATCTTATTTTAAACTTTTCAAAATACTGGAAAATGGGGAGAGGTAAGAGAAAGCACAAATTCTTAACTTTTTAATGAGTATTTACAAAAAAGCTATGAAGCATCATTTGATTTTTCATGGATTAATATAAGGGACAAGACAAGGATGCTCTTTCTCACTGGTTTCTCATACACCATTGTACTGGAAATGTACATGGGGTAGAGTAATAAGAAAAGAGCAAAATATAAACCATATTGATTTTAACTGAAAATTCAATCTTTCCTGGCAAATATCTTAATTGTACACATAGAAAATCCTAAAACAAATCTCTGAGAGAAAACAGCTTGGCACTATTTTATGAAACTTAATATGCAGTTGTCATATGACCCAGTATTTACACTCTAGGATATTTATCCGTGACAAATAAAACCTGTGTTCCCACAAGAACCTGTACAGAAATGGTCACTTGTGTGCACATGCATCTTTATTCATAACAGTCAGAAACTGGAAACCACCCAGATGTCCTTTATTTGATAAATGGCTCAACAAACTATGGTTCATCTATGCCATGGAATATTATTCACCAATAAAAATGAACCAACTATTGATGCAGAAAACTTGGCTTTGATCTCCACGGAACTTTACCAGGTAGAAAAAACAATCCCAAAAGGTTATGTAATATATAATTCCATATGTATAACATTCTTGAAATCACAAAATCATATAAGTGAAGAACTGATTGGGGGTGACAGATTAGTGAGGAATGGGAAGGAGAGTGATTTTAATGGAATTGTTCTGTATTTTATGATTACATTAGTGCCAATACCCTGACTCTGATATGGCATGAAAATTTTGCAAGATGTTACTATTAGAGAAAACTAGGTAAAGGGTAAAAGATGTCTTTTGGTATTTATTTCTTACAACTGCGTGAATCCACAGTTATCTCAAATACGCTTATGCCCCGATTATCTAAAACTAAACATTTCAAAATAATGAAAGTCACATAATTTTAAAATTTTCTAGAAATTATTATAACTTTTTTCAAGCTTTTAAGAGTGCTCATTCTTTAGATGTCATGTTTTCTTTCTAAATGATGGTTACTATTGTGGTTTATCCTATCACATTTTGCACTCTTATAATATATAGATTCTGTTGCTCCTATCATTTAATTAAATGCAGAAAGTTTAGGTCAGATTGACGTGTTTATGTGACTATCCTTGTAAGATCAATTGCATTCTCATATCTATTTCAATAGTATTCCCAAATTAAATGCAATATTTTGAAAGATATATTGCATCTTTATTTTTATTAATTTATTGAGCATATTCTCAATTTAAATTCTCAATTAAATGTGACAAGTTGACAAGTCATCAACTTCTGCAAATGTACATTTGTGTGTTATCTAGATATGTGAGTATCCTGCTCCCAAATTTCAGATATTTCAATGTGTGCATTTCCTTGATTTTTGCTGACTTTTCTTTTTTTTTTTTTTTTTTTTTTTGAGACGGAGTCTCACTCTGTCGCCCAGGCTGGAGTGCAGTGGCACGATCTCGGCTCACTGCAAGCTCCGCCTCAAGGGTTCACGCCATTCTCTTGCCTCAGGCTCCCGAGTAGCTGGGACTACAGGCGCCCTCCACTACGCCGAGCTAATTTGTTGTATTTTCAGTAGAGACAGGGTTTCACCATGTTAGCCAGGATGGTCTCATCTCCTGACCTTGTGATCCACCCACCTTGGCTTCCCAAAGTGCTGGGATTACAGGTGTGTGCCACCGAGCCTGGCCAATTTTTTCTTTAACATTTGCTCACATTAAGGTTCATTCAAAGTCTTTTGGCATAAATATTGAATAGGGGCCTTGAGCTGTTGGGAATAAAGAACAACCATTAAAACTGGGCAGAATAAATCATTTTTGCTAAATTAGTTTGTGTAAATAATTCAGTTATATACAACTGAGTGTGCTTCTAGTTTACATCATCAAAAAAAAAAAAAAGAAGTGTTCCCCTCTTGTGTCCAGGTGTTCTTGTTGTTTAACTCCCACTTATAAGTGAAAGCATGCGGTATTTGGTTTTCTGTTCCTGTGTTAGTTTGCTTAGGTTAATCACCTCCAGCTCCATCCATGTTGCTGCAAAGGACATGATCTCATTCTCTTTATGGCTGCATATTTCATGACATATCTGTACCACATTTTCTATATCCAGTCTACCACTGATGGGCATTTAGGTTGATTCTATGTCTTTGCTTTTGTGAATAGTGCTGCAATGAACATTTGCATGAATGTGTCCGTATGGTAGAATGATTTATATTTCTTTGGCTACATACCCAATAATGTGATTGCAAACACCGGGGCCTACTTGATGGTAGAGGGTGGGAAGAGGGTGAGGATTAAAAAACCACCCTTTGGGTACTATGCATATTACCTAGGTTACAAAATAACTTGCACACCAAACCCCATGACATGCAGTTGACCTTATAGCAAACCTGCACATGTACCCCTGAACCTAAAGTAAAAGTTTAAAAAAAAGTTGGAGAACCTTCCTTTGGTAATATAATGAAGAAGGTATTCCTTGTTTCAAAAATCACTTATTTGAAGATGATTTTTCCATGATTTGCAAGGTTAAAATATAGTGCATCAATATATATAATAAAATTACTCTGCTAACAGCCTACAGATTCATTAAATTATAAAATGGTTGAAGTGTAGTGAATGAGAATAGGTTTTAATTTCAATAACTTTAATAGCTGTCTATATTATACATACACATATATATACATACACATATCATTTATGTACTGAAAATATTAGTCAAACTATTTTGAAAATAGGGAAGATAATACTTTAGAGAATTGTTCCCTGACCCTTTCCTAAAGCAGTTTTTTTCTACATGCACTTGAAGCTAACTTGTAGTGGATTTGGTATGAAAAATTGCCTCTTGAATCTTGTCAGGATTTTCTCTAATCTCATAAACTTGGAAATATAAATTGGATAATCTTCGATATTCTGTAATACCACCCTTGTTTTGAAAAAGAAAGCACATTTATTGTATACCAGGTCTTCCTGTATTCCCAACTGAATGAAAAAAAAGATGAAAAAATCTAAGTAATATTTAATTGCTTTAGGAATATATATCCCATCATATTTTAGCACCACTGGTAGGGTCATTTGAAAAAGAGGATTCCAGGCCGGGCGCAGTGGCTCAAGCCTGTAATCCCAGCACTTTGGGAGGCCGAGACGGGCGGATCACGAGGTCAGGAGATCGAGACCATCCTGGCTAACACAGTGAAACCCCGTCTCTACTAAAAA
>NW_016814958.1:0-14921 GCF_001698545.2 Rhinopithecus bieti | reverse complement strand
AAAAAAAAAAAAAAAAAAAGTAGCACACACACAAAAAAAACTTTTGTTGTTCCAGCCACTGAGATTTGGAGATTATTTGCTACTGGAGCATTATCTAGGTTATCACAGTGGCTTCTATGTAAGATTCCATGCTAGGCTACATAGAGAAGTCAAAAAATATTATGACCTTGGCCTTATTTTCAATTAGTGATATGCTTCTCTCTTAGAGTAAAATGCTAACAAATCTTTCATTTCATATTTATAAAATAATTTTCCTTCAAACTTCTTTAAACATTTATAGGCCCTAACTACCTGTGCTGAGTGGTTAGATATGCTCTTTAGAAATAAAAGAAAATTAAAATCACATGACTCGTGATCTTACACTTTTGAGGATAAATGAAATATACACCCATTCTATCACTAATGAATTTCAAACAGTGAGGGGAAAAAATAAACACTGATAGTTCTAGGATGTCCAACATATCCCTTATATATTTGTGAGTTTTCATGCACTTACTAGTATCTTGCCAGTAAGGTTTCTGTATGATTGATTTTAGAAAAAATTAGACACTTGACCCTTTGGGCTTCAGAGTACCACAATTGCCATTATAGACTATTAACCAATATAGGAGCCATAGTAGTTAAGAGATAAATCACGAGAGCTATTTCCAATTTCACTCTGACATATTAAGGAGCTTGGAAGTTCTTACTCTCATCCTTAAGACCAAAAAATAAAAAATAAAAATAAAAAATAAGGGAGCTAAAAACCAACAACTTTTCTTTCGTTCGTCAGTGGCTTTAAGTTGTAGCATAAGCCACTACTCTGCAATCCGGAGAGACAGGCAACCAAGCTCTGCCTAACTGCAGGTAAAACTGCTGGGGACGTGAACTGGGAGAAGTACTTAAATATAAATTTTGATGATTTTTTGGAGCCTGAGTGTGGATTACAGGGCATATCAGAATGCAAGAAAAATCATACTATGAAGATACAAAGGAAGCACCAGAATCAGACTCGAATATGGTACAGAAGTTGGAGTTATCAGACCTTGAATTTAAAATCACCCTGATTGATGTTAAGGGTGAACATGCAAAGTTGGACCACTAATAAGAATAGATTATTAATTGAAGCAGATACCTGAAAATATTAACGAAGAATAAAAAGGAAATGTTAGAAGTTTAAAAAATACACTGCAAGTCCAAATTCCTTCAGCGGTTTCATCAATAGACCTAACAAACCAAGGAAAAAATTAGTGAGCTTGAATATAGGTCATTAGAAACTTTACAAACTGAAATGTGAAGATAGTAAAAGATAAAATAGACCGTTCAAAACTGTAAGACAATATCAAAAGATGTAAGTGTATGCATAATTTGAATATCAGAAGAAGAAAGGATGGAGCAGAAGACATTTGAAGTAATAATGGCCAAGAACTTTGCAAAATTAATGACCGACAGTAAACCACATATTCATGAATCTCAGAAAACACCAAAACCTTGCAGCTGTAGTGAATAGAAAGCCCCACCTCAATGTTGCCTTCACCTTCATGACAGCGAGTACTGCTGCAATTCTAGTGATCCTTGAAGGAAGAGACATTGCACTCCCCAAGGATGTAGTAAGGGAAAGCCCCGTGCTAAACTGGTGAGAGTTCCTAAGTTTATAATTTTTTGGTTTACTCAAATATCTTCTTTCTCATATTACAAATATGTTACCAGAAGAACTGGTTAGGGTAATTAACCAGTTTTGAATAAAATTTATGGGAGGCCATTTTTTTGAACTAGGCCCTAACAGATGAAAACAAGCCAGAAGAAAGTCATTTGTGCTAGGGGCCACGTAATCAAACTGAGCTTTAAAACAGACCAGTTTTCCAAAATACAGGAGATTCATAGCAACTGATCTAAAGAGGCCAGTTAACTTGAGCGAGCTTGAGAAAGAAGTTCCCCCTGCCTTAACTCTATAGGAAAATAACTTTAAAATGGCCAATTCACTTTTTCTTACTTATTTCTGTTTTCTTCAGCACTTTTCTGCCTACAAAGTCAGCTCAGCTCAAAGAAACACCTCTCTATTTCGTAGATGGGATGATGCCCAAATCATGAATCACTAATAAAAGCCAATTAGATCTTTAAACACAATTTGTTGCAATTTTAGTTTTAAAATGACACCAGTTAGGGTCACTACCTCACAGACTTGGAAAATATATTATACTTTATCTACTCAGTGATCAGGGCATGTCACTTATCCATTTATTTCTTCCTTAAAGGTAATTTTATTTCAAAGACTTTTTATTCCTACAGGAACTTTGTCAGTATCCCTCAATTCCATCTTAGCCAGTTTCCCTAAATTTGATTTTTGGTGAGCAGTGGTGTTCATCCATTCTCTCACAGAAGGTTTCTGGCTCCTGCTTAGCCACGGGGAGGCTTCACTTAGCAACTTCATCCCTCATCACCACCATCACCCATCCACACAAAACACACAAACCCCGGCATACTGGCCATAGACTTATTATTAAATTATTTTAAGGTTCAATAATAGGAAGACGAGCATTTTACGTAACCATTACTGAACAAGGGTGCTCCTCTGGATAAATCTCATTTAAGCTTTTGAAGATAAGCAGCTGGGGACTAATTTTGCATTTATGAGAAAAATGAAATAAAAAGACATGCCTCATTAGGCCACCCAGAATCTTGAGTAAGTCACAGTCCATTGATTTGGGCTCCTCAAAACAAACAAGCAAGCAAAACAAAAGCACTTGTCAATCAGTTTCAGCTCCTTTATGTAAAACAAAAGGAATTTTGTATTTTAAGAAATCAAAAAGCCTTTAGTATTGCTGATGGTACTTATAAAATTATCTTTCAAGATTTACAAAAGCTTTCATCAAAAAAAATCTTTTTCAAAATAGACTTTGGCTCCCTAACAATTATAGTAATAGTAAGGAAACGCTCAAGTTTTTAAACATGTCACAACACTACATTTATGGTAGCCTTTATATAACAGTGTTTGTGTGAGTCAAGATCTTGTTAAGCATTTCTCAGCTTATTCTCTAGGGTGTACTGGCCAAACTCTAATCTCATAGAAAGGTAAACATAACTGAAGTATTTGGGGAGTTGAGGGAAAATCTCTTCCCTGAAGGAGCATTTCGTGTGTTTTTAATCATAAATGCCAAAGGATAGGGCCATAAGTTCTTGTCTCAGTTTCTTAAGAGTGTTCTGAATTTGAATTCCATTCTTTTTATTTTCTATCCAGCTCCGGAAGGAGAGAGATGGCTATTGACCTGACCTTCCGTTAGTTGTTCTTTGAACATTAGTAACATTAGTGCTCTGATTAGTAACATATATGGTTTCTCATTATAGTGACTTACAGGTATCTCCTAATTTTTTAAGTTCTTATCCTTTATTATGTTGGTGCCATATTTGTCCATGCTTAAGGAGTTCCTAACTGAAGCATACTTCCAGGTACGGTAGCTGTCATGTGGCAGATTCTCTTCAGATTAATTGTTGTCTAGTATTTCCTGGTGTGCCAGGTAGACCTTTACTTTCAGATCTTCGAATTGGCAAATCATACCTTTCAACATCAAGAGACACCATTAATAGACTCCAGTATCATATTCCTAGGTTTGTTAATTCAATATATATTTTCTAAGCATTTATAGTAGCTGTTACCACTTTAGTCTTAGGGTTACAAAAGTAATTAATATGATCCACTAGGCTCAGGAGTTACAAACAGATACATTAATTGATAAACAGAAAGTCAGGAAATTGCTAATACAAGGCACCAATATTTGGACTCCATCAAATAGTGGATACATACATTACTTTATAAAGATACCAGAAGGAATATGGAGAATACACAAACACTGTCTTACTTCTCACCAAAGTGGAAGGTGAGTTCTTAATTTTCGAGGGTCTGACATGAGTTCTTAATTTCCCATTAATTAAATAGTGATTACACTTAGGTAATGTGGTTAATGGAATATGATGGTTTCTCAGAAGCATACTAATTCATGGCTTCATAAAAAAGCACTCACATAAAAACACACCCACATAATGTACTCATAAATTCTGAAACAGTGAATAACTAATTTTAAAAGTAACCAGCCCAGATGCACAAATATTATCTTAAAAGCAGATTACCACAGATCACAGGTGACCACTCCTGCTTCCATTAGAGCAAGAGCGATCTGGAATTAATTCCATCAAAATCCCTATTAATAGGTTGCTCTGCCATGCAATCTATTATATATATTTCGAGATTGCTATGCAATCTAATATATGTATTTCTGTTAAACCAACTTATTAACTCAAGAAATGTTACATCTATTTACTTTTCCTCTCTCATATTCTCATCTTCATGACTGCTTTGTTCTTCTACTGCCATAAACCAATCTTCCCTTCCTTCTTAAAGCTATGTCTTGGATACTTTTACATTTAATTGAATGTTTGCAAATTCTTTCCTTAGTATAATGTTACTTTCTCCTGAGGTCACAGCTCCCATTACAGCTTATTCAAATGCAAACTATAAAATAACCCAAATGCAGCACGAGAGAAGGCATCATTGTTATATTTGATTTTCCTTCTTTCTAACGATTAAAAAAATCTTTCATATCTTCTGAGACTCATATTTCTTGCTTTACCCATGTCTATCTACCTTTCCTAATTTCTTTTAACTGTCAAGATGCTTAAAAGTTAGATCAATCTCAATTCATTCTCATAGCCCTCTAAAACAGCTCTAAAATTTCCAACTATTTATGAACAAATTTGTCTGCAAAAACACTAGGTGAACACACAACATTTCATGAATCAAATCTGGACAAATACACAAAACACTCTTCAAACACTACCAACTACTTGAGTTTACCTCCTGTCTTATGGAACGTATTTTCCAAGTTTGGCATATAACTTTCCATCAAATTGCATATAACCTTCCACCTACCATTTCACAGTAAATCAAAAGCTGCAACCATTCCAATGTCCACTTCTACAAGCAAACTTCAGGTCTTTTCTGAGATAGTGTGACATATTTATTGTAGTGTTGTTGCCTTTCTTACCATTTGACATATGTAATCCTGTGCTACTGTCTTTATTTTTTTAAAAATACGTCTCTAACAAAGCTTTGGAGTGTTGTGCCCTTACTTCCAACTTTTCGTAAGCCTTGCGGCTTCTATTATTTGAATTTACATAATACAACTACATAGCGATTTCTAAGAATGCATGTACTATATTATAGCAGAAATGACTGTATCTCCATTGGCAAAATTTTCTAAAAAATGGAACTACTGTACTAAGATGTTCTGGAGGGAATAAATTATACTGCCACATGTTTCCAACATTCAGTCACACATTAAAATCATCACCTTTTCCTCTATGTCAACTATCTCTTCTATTCTCAGAGGTTAATTTTTCAATATTTATCCGTACTTTCAAATTTCATCTAGAAAAGTGAGTAAATTTGAGATAATAAGCTTTAGTGGTAGTCAAAACAAGAAAGCATACCAGTTTTTTTTTTTTTAGATTAATTACAAATATGCAAACAAAAAAACATGGAACTTGACTATGGAAGAAGATTCATGACATTAAGTAGATAAACCTTTACCATTCTGGCTTTGATGATTGGATAAATAATTCTACCATTAATCAATATATACAACATAAAAAGGGAGGTTTCTTTCTGAAAAATTTTTTGTTTTGTTTTTTTGAGATGGAGTCTCACTCTGTCACCCATTCTGGAATGCAGTGGCGTGATATCAGCTCACTCCAACCTCCACCTCCCGGGTTCAAGTGATTCTCCTGCCTCAGCCTCCTGAGTAGCTGGGATTACAGGCACCTGCCACCACGTCTGGCTAATTTTCTGTATTTTTAGTAGAGATGAGGTTTCACCATCTTGGTCAGGATGGCCTCGAACTCCTGACCTCGTGATCCACCCGCCTCAACCTCCCTAAGTGCTGGGATTGCAGGTATGAGCCACAGTGCCCGGCCGCTTTTTGAAAATTTTGATAAATATAGGTTCGTTGATTTGAGGGGTATGTAGATTAGCATATAGAAAAATATGGAGATTGAAAGAAGAACTAAGAGAAAATTTGTTCACTTGATAATTAACTTTAGTATTGGAGATGTATAAACACTGAGGGAAAGATATAAACCAATGTGGAGGAAAACTAAGGAATCAAGAAAAATAGTTGAATCTACAAAGGAACAAATTCTTTCTATTCATAACTGAGTTTAATCCAGATAAATGATTGGATGAGTAGGATATGAGGCACTCCCACCAACTGGAATGTGGGGCAATGAAGAAGCAGGTACAATTGCAGGTGGCAGAGAGAGTCCAAAGCAGTTCTAGGCTGATATGGTCTCTTTTTCTAAATTTATGTAATTTCTATTTGATCACCTTCCAGAAGAAAGTGTCTGCTGTTTCCTACCACAGACAAAAAAAAAAAAACTAACAGAACATAGAGCTCTTACTTATTCCCTAATTGCAACCTTCAGAAGTCAGTCAAGCAACACGTTTGTACATTCCAGGGGGCTGGGGGGTGGGGTGTATGTGTGCGTGTACATTTTCATCCACTGCCTCACAATTCCTGAATCGGTGTGAGAAACAGTCATCACTTGGTTAAAGGAAAACCAACCAACCACGAAGAGCGATTTTAAATGACTGCCAAGATGACCAATCTTTTTTTCAATATTTCATTTTTTATGATATTAAAAAAATTCACAAGCTTCTCAATGAAGGAAGGCATGTAGTGCTACCTCATGGCCGTACCTTTATTCTTTTTCTCCTATAATCCCTACTTCTGTGATGTGAATATCAATTAAAGTATTTAGGAGGAGTATGGGATCTCTTTACACATATCTGCTTATTAAGAAACAACACTATTACCAATGTGAATCTTGGCCTGGGATATAGTTTTTTTTTTTATGATGAACACTTTCATGTTCCTAACATCATATTGTGAAAATCATTGTTTCAGTCATGCTGGAAAATATCTACTTTTTTATCCCAGCCTGTGTAAAATTTAAAACAAGCTCTTTAAAGTTATACAATCCTTTCTGGCGGTGATGACCTACCCACACGAGAACATGCCTCTCGCAAAGGATCTCCTTCATCCCCCCCAGAAGAGGAAAAGAGCCCCAATTCCTACTTCATGGATGTGAAATGCCCAGGATGCTATAAAATCACCACAGTCTTTAGCCATGCACAAATGGTAGTTTTGTGTGTTGGCTGCCCCAGTGTCCTCTGCCAGGCTACAGGAGGAAAAGTAAGGCTTACAGAAGGATGTTCCTTTAGGAGGAAGCAGCACTAAAAGCACTCTGAAGCAAGACAAGTGGGAAACCATCTCAATAAATACATATTGGATTAAAAAAAAAGCTATACAATTATTACTTATTTAAGCAAAATACTTTATAGCTATATGTCATATGCTTATTTCTTTTGGAAGAAATAAAAATGAATAATTAATATAACAAATGTTGCTAACACTTACGAATAGTATTCCTATTTCCTGATGAGAAAGAATTATATAAAGTTCTCTGTGTAATATTTTAGCTAGTCCAGGCCAGAACTGCCCTTCTAAGAAAACTTACATTGCCCATCCTTGACATAATTATAAAACTTACCAAATGTTTATTACTTATGGCAAGCATTTTTGGGGAGCCAACAACACAACTTAATAGCCAATGATGACAAAATAAAGAAATAGCAGGCTCCTAAGAAAGAGTGCCAGTGAACAAATGATTTTGTTATAAAGAATTTCAACCAGAGGGTTGAAATTCTAGAGTAGGGATACACAGTGCCTATGAAAGACAAAATTATATAGCTGAGGACATGCGATAAATACTACTGAGAAAAAATGTACAAAGTAATTGTGAATTAGGTTTATTTGGTTCACTAATTTTTTTCCACTTTACTACCTATGTGTACTGAAATGAAATCAGATGAGAGAAGTAAAATCTAAACTGATGAAAAAATGCCTTTCATGCTTTTATACTGTACAAAATCGTAACTTTCTATCACGCTTATGCATAGGTTGTGACACTTTTTTCGTAGCAAAAATTTTCCACTTGAATACAAAGTTAAGAATTACAATGCCATGATCTCACAAGAAGAAAGTAAAAATGCTGGAAAAAGGGTGAAGAAACAGGTTGATCTGTTTGTTGTTTCGGTCAGTTAATAGATCGGAACAATATTTTACATCATACCTGGTTGATTTTGGCATGAGTGGTTAAAGGTTAGACAGTTTGTAGATTCCAATATTAATGGAGACTTGCAGGGTATTCTCACAAATGTTTTTAAATATATATACTTAAAATAACAAAAAAAAGCAATAATATATACAAATACTTAAAATACTTAAAATAAATGGTATATTAATTTCACTGAAGTATTATCAATTTAAAAACCTAACCAGTTACATTTTAATTTTACAACTGTGTTAATCATTGTGTAAAAACAGATAAAGACATTCAAGTAGTATATATATGGAACATTATGTGGCAATTTGAAAGGGTTAGATATAAATTAAATATTTAAATAACATATATAATTAGTACTTTTCTGTAGTAACTTAAATAATAATTGGTATTTATTCAGCACCTACACATGTATTACTGTTATTGTGGAGTACAAAAAAGCATAAGATGTATTTCCACCAATAATTTTATGATGTAATTATGTAGATATAACCAAAGTACATAAAACAATTGAAAATAGCAGCATTATATACTGATTCAGGCATTTAGAGACAAGTTGAATACATGAAAATATACTAGACACATATAATTGTTTATTTTCTTTTTTAATTATAGAACAGTATTGAAACAGCCCTATGTTCTGAGGTATTACCCAGAGTTATTTGAGAATAAGGAACATGTCCACCAAGGGTAACGTTGGAGCAAAGGTTTAGTAAGCTAAAGAGAAAATCTCTCCATAGTGTACAGAAGGCCTGAAAGAGGGTCACCAGCTGTGAGGCTGAGTCTCGGTTTTTATGAACGGGAAGGGGAAGAATGGGCTTATTGGTTGTTAGGCTGTCTTGGAGAAAGCACCACTTAAAGAGGTATAATAGTGTAAAGAACCAATTGGGAGTAGAAGTGAAGGCTTGGCCTGGAACCAACTGGAGGTAGAAGTGAAGGCTTGGCTGGGACCAATCAGGAGCTGAAGTGATGATTCACCCTATGTAAATGATGACTTAGCCCATAGCCAATTACAGAAAGATAGGCATATGTAAGATAGGTGAAAAATAAGAGACCAGTAGGTGAAAAGTAAGAGGCTAAGGCATGCCAAGGGGAGAGAAATGTGTCCAGAAATGAGTGAAATTTGTTCATCTGGATTCATAGAGTGAGAGTTTCCATTCAAGGACACAGGCTCTTTCTTATCTGGGACCTGAAGTTTGATTATCAGGCTGTTCTTGGTTTGAAGGAGTTTTACCAAGGACCCACCCTAACTGCCTGTCTGACCGGTTTCTTCCTCCTCTTTCAGTATGATCTATACTGAGTAGTGATATCATGAGGGTACTGAAGCTAGGGTCTTGCTGAAAATAATGTGTAATAACAGTAGTGTGAAAATAAGATCAAGTAGAAGCCATTATATTTTGTTAATTGACAGACTAATTCCTATGCCATATCACCAGTTGTGATTAAACAAAAGCTGATTTTTAAAAGTGAATTAAACAAAATAGAAGCTCATATCTCTGAAAATATATATAAATGCATACTGTATATATAAGTGTGAAATAGTAGCATTTCATGGTTGATATGAAAGGAACTGTGGGGTGTCATAGATCCTAGGGTCCTGGCTACTGTTCAACAATCCTCAGCTCACTGCTTGCATTGCAGGTCACCACATCATCCGACAGGTCTGTGGGAACCCTAACTCTGTGTATGTACTCTAGGCTAAATGCATGAGATCGATGAGAAAGGCTGCCCCTCATTCTAGGAAATGCTTCTTGGAATTGTAACACAATGTTTCACTTAAATTATATGAATGAAACTTAATAATATAACCTAGCTAGCTTCAATAGAAGTCGGGACACACGGTGTTTTAGCTGTGCATATTTGATGATATTTTATTACTAAATACACGAGATTCTAATTTATTTGAACAGATAAACCCTGAATTAGCAAACATGGAACCATCACTCCCAGGGAAAATACAGGGTTAGGTTCCTGCGAACCTCCAGACAAATTTGCATCAACCCGTCAATACATGACTTAGATTTATGTGTGTTTCGTTTTAAGACACCATATTTAATGTACATAGTTAATTCATTAACATTGAACTCACAGAGAAGCTTACTCTTTTTTTTCTGTTACAAGAATGCTTCCAATGGACTAGTGTAAAAGCATGAAGAAATGTCCTCCACTTAACAGTTTCTGTTGACACAAACACAGCAATACTTCACAATGTTAACCAATTATGTTGAGAAAAGTAAACTCCTTCTCCACAGTAATGGCAAATAAGGATAAAGATTGAAGAAGCAGATTATAGGAATCATCTTGGGCATTAAAAATAAATCTAGAAAGCAGACAATAGTGTGTGGATTTATACTGTTTTTCTCTGGAAAGAACAGATGGGATTACATAAGAAACCTAGACATACCAGAGGTGATTTTTTCTACTGTAAGGAATGCCATATTCAGAGGCTATATAACAAAATCAAAATGTTGAAATTTAGTGGCTGTCCTTGCTCACACACACACACACACACATAAAATGCTTCATTCAGTGGGTTTATAGAAATCAATTTTCTGCACAAAAGGGGAAAATTAATTAATATAAAATTCCTCAACATATTATTAAAGTATATAAATCCCTTTAAGGTGAAAAGTCAATTACTATATGTATATTTGTTCATTTTATTTTCTATTTTAAGAACCTTAATTTACTAAGAGAAACCAGAAATAACCAAAGAATACTAGCACCAATTAAACCTCATCAGTTTTTCAAAAGAAGATACTGTGATCCAGAGGCGTAAGACTTTTCTATTCAGATTCCAGATAAAGGCATAGAAAATTTAGAAGTTAGGTGCAAGCCCACTGCTATTATTTTTAAGACTTGACAAAGTATGAGGGAAGGTTCCCAGTTGTGAAGCAAATTCAGTGTACACTGGTTACCACTTCAGCCACTGCATCTTAGACTGCAATTTCTACTGCTTGCACAAGTCCTGTGAGACAGAACAGTCACACAAGTTACCTGAAGCAGACTTGTTACAAATAGGGAGCAGGGGACAACAGAAAACCAGAACTCATGACAAGCTAGCCTGCCTAGGTTCAGGACAGCTATGCAGGGTAGTTTTGTCTGTATGTGTCCTAATTGCACCACAGCTGAGGGGCCCCAGAAAGTAGGCTGTCCTGTTTTGTTTGTTTGTTTGTTTGTTTTTTATCCCAGGGGCAAACTTGAATAGCTGAGTGAAATACTGTAGGACATCCTCTTCTAGGATGGGCAGGAACAAGGCCCAGGCTTTTCTGGCTAGTTTCACCCTATCTCAGAATGTTACATTCCCAGCATATTCTAAAGATGACAAGCAAGAAAAGAGTGACAATTGAATTTGTTCAAGTCCACCTAGAAAATGGCCTACACCAGTTCACAACCTGCCCATTCCATACTTCTCACACTTGGTTCCTTTTGTTCTTTGACTGGTGTCTGGACCATGCATTTAGATAATAAAATCCACACAGCCAGACTTTATCTACAACCTTAAAAGGCCTACACCCTCCATCATCATCCTCTTTCATAATTTCTTTGGCCTGAGGGTGTGCACAAATGAGGCTTTCAGGAACAGAAGACAGAGGGCCAAGGAGAAGGTCTGGCCCATTGGATGGGGAATTCTAGGTCCAAGATTCTATTTTGGAAGAGGAATGCAGGCTCTGTATGGGCATATGCCCTCAGTGCGAATGGCTGCTTGGCAGATGGGTCACAGCTGGGGTCTCTAAAGCCCTAATTCAAGAATGAGATCCCTTTGCTTGGGTCACAAGATGGGGCTGTCTAGCTATTTTACTTCATATCCAGGGTACATTGAGATTCCTTATAATTCCCATTACTCAAAATTGTTCACTTGTTTTAAATTTGCATTCTTTCTTCGTTTGGAACAAAGAGATCAAAATCCTAATTTATTATGTGGACTCACTGCTGCATACATTTTTCTAAGTAAGTATTTTATCTTTTATTAAATGTTTGTCTCATCTTAATTTTTTTAGTTACAATAAGATACTACATTGCTCAATAGGTATGTAATATGTCCAACATTAAAATGGACAATCTATATTTTTAACTCTGAAAATTTTAAACTTTGCAAAATCATACATAAAAAGGTTAAAAGACAAGATGAACTGTAAAAATAAGTGCAATAAATACATCATTAACTCACATATCTTAGATATAGAGGAATCATAAATGAATAATAAGACAATAAAATTAAAATACAAACTACATAGAGCACAGAAACAATGAGTAGTAAAAACACAGAATCATGTAAATAAATGTCTGAAAATGTTGTGATGATCTACTCAGGTTTATGATCTACTAATCATAAAAAAAAAGAGATAAATAGAAGGAAGAAAGAGGAGGAGAGAGAAAAAGAAGAGGGGAGAAAAAAAGGCAGAAAATATTTTCATACCTTTCAAACTGATAAATTTCTTAAATACAGTAATGCACAATGATAGGTGAAATTGGCATTAATAGATTGATAGAAATGATAATTAATATAATATTTCTGGAAAACAAATTACAATTAGAAATTATTTAAGTTTTAAGACATTCCACTTATTACATGTGTAGAAATCTAACCTAAGTAATTAAATGTAACAAAAATTATAATATATGGTCACAAAACCCCGAAAACACCCTAAAGATGCCATATTAGAAGAATGATGAATCAAATGTGACATGTATGTAAAACCAGGGAATCTCTGAAACAATGCAAATTTTGAGCAACATCATTTGTTTAAAAAATCCTCCAACTGAAAAAAAAAATTATTTATGCTCGGAGTACATGTTCAGGTTTGTTACATAGGTAAATTGCATGTAACGGGGATTTGGTATAGAGATTATTTCATCAAAAATTGACAAATGGGATCTAATTAAACTAACGAGCTTCTGCCCAGTGAAAGAAAACTATCAACAGAGTTAACAGACAACCAATAGAATGGGAGAAAATATTCACAAACTATGCATCCAAAAAAGGTCTAATAGCTAGAATCTAAAAGAACTTAAACAAATTAACAAACTAAAAACAAACAACCCCATTAAAAAGTGGGCAAAGGATATGAACAAATATTTACAAAAGAAAACAAGAATTCTCCATTTTGGGCGAACGTTAAGCATCAAAATTTTAACTTAAATTTTCATCATCTTTAGAAAAGAGGAGGCAGATTCAATGCTTCCTGTACTCCCCTTGCCCAGCTTAAAATTAGAGCCCAGTGCAGGCACCCAGAACCCCCAAACCAAGGTATAGGCATCAACTAAATGACTGTATTTCAAAAATGTGATGCATGTGTGAGTTCATGGTTGTCCTGCTGAGATCATTGCTGTCAGCGCCTTTGAAGCTTGCCTTGTCTGGGACCTGCCAGGCTCCTTATGAATTTCTTTACACCCCTGGTGTTGTGGGTGCCCACTCGCAGCTATTCTCTTTGCTGATGCCATTTTATTCCTGTTGTCAATTCTCCTGAAAAGAATTGTTTTAAAATACAACCCCTGGCAGGCTTTCTTGGGTATGTACTTTTGGCATCTTTGCCCTTGCCTAGGAATAACTGAAACTAGCTTCATGATAGCTCTTCTTATAAACATACACAAGACAAATGCTATTCATCAAGGCCATGACAGAATGGCTCAAAAACATTTCAGAGATGTTCAAGGCTGTCATGCCCAACAAAGACCCAGAGTGTCAAGGACTTGAGGTCAGAAGGGTTTCAATGGAGAGGTCTAGGTTATCAGTGGGTTGCAAGTCACCCACGGGTCCCGGAGGCTTGCTGCCCAGTGCTACCTCCAGACTCCGCTCCCCAAATTCTAGTGTAGCATTCCTTGGTCACCTCACCTAAGGCTCAAAGGGACCTAGGTGAGGTCTAATGAGCACTTTTCTAGTGGGCACCAGTGGTTAGCATTGGTGACATCTACATGGTGCTAACTCTGCAGGTATACTGAGCACAAGAGCTGTGGGAACAGAGCTTCCTCCATCTAAACTTCAAAGGAGGCCAAGGGGACCCTTGGGGTCAAGGCAGGGATCTGCTGTAGGAGCAGGGTCACCACCAAGTCCCCATGGGATAATGTCTGATAGAGCCATGGGGTCAGGGCCACTACCGTGAGCCATAACTGTGGAGCCATCAATATGCAATGGCAGCCTGGAAGAGCTACAGGCACCTGACTCCAACCTGTGAGAGCTGCAGCATGCCAGGGGAGTAGGGTCCCTTGGAACCCTGGGGATTCAGTCCCCTTCCCAGTGTGTCTAGAAGGTGGGGCAGGTAACTAAAGATTGTTCTCAAGCCTTAAAATTTAATGTTTGCCCTAATCCGTTTGGACTCGGTTGGACCTGTTACCCCTTTCCTCTTGCCTGTTCTCATTTGAATGGAAATGTTTATCTTATACCTCTTCTAACATCGCATGTTAGGAGCACATAATTGGTTTGCTTTCTCAAGCTCATGGCTACAGAAAATTTTTTTTTTCCAGATGAATCATACCTTGAGTTTCCCTCATATCTAATATCTATGAGACTCTAGACTTTAAACTTTTGAGTTATGGCTGGAATGAGTTAAGACTTTGGGAGCTATTGAGATGGAATGAATATATTTTGCATGTGAGAATGACATAAATTGGGGAGGACCAGTGGCAGAATGTTGTGACTTGAATGTGTCCCTTCCGAAATGTATATGCTGAAACTTAATGGCTGATGAAATAGTATTAAGAAGTGGAACCTATTGCAGCACTATTCACGATAGCAAAGACTTGGAATCAACCCAAATGTCCATCTG
>NW_016814957.1:0-8348 GCF_001698545.2 Rhinopithecus bieti | reverse complement strand
CCGGTCTGGGTCGCTCGCGCTGGGAGTTGGAGACTGGAGCTGTTCCTATTCGGCCATCTTGCTCTGCCCTCCTCCAAAATTCTTAAGACACATGAGTCCTTCAAGGCAGAATCACAGATAGTAGATATTGCATAATAGCGTCCCATCAATTATGTTCTGCCTCTGGGAAAGATGATAATAGTCATTGATTCACAAAATGTATGTGGTGGGAATAAATTTAGAGTTGATCTTACATACATCAGGCTCATTTTACAGATTATAAAATCCACAATGTTGGAATTAAAAATAATCACACCTTCATTTTGTATGTGAAAAGAAAAACTCAGGAAGTAAAAGCAATGACATACGTGGCAGAAAATGTTTGGAACACAGATTTCTTGATATCAAAGAAGTAAGGAGCTAAGAAATCATGTGAGACAGTATACACACTCTTAACTGCTACACTATACTGCCCCTTGAAAAAAAGGGAAAAAGAGTTAATAAGCATGGAAAGTCCAATTTTAACAATAAAGATACGCAACTTAAAACAAGAAGAAATCATATTTCACATAAAATTGATCTCATTATTCACAGTAATTATGTCCTATAAAGTTTCTGAGAATACTATAGTAGTGAGTACCAAGTCATTGCTTTTAAAGGAAATATGGGATAAGACTCCTGTAAGATTTCAGTGACAACGTTTTTGTCAAATGATTAATATATTAATAGAATTTAATTTTACTGTATACAGTAACTGAGAAGGGTTTAACATTTTCCTAACCCTGGGTGACATGAACATAAATTTCTTTGGCATTTAGCCTCATAACAAGACTATCTACTATTCGTTTTTTACCTGTCATCTTATAAATCTACAGTTAGCTGCTTTTCCATCTTTTCCATGTCATCAGCCTGGACTAGAGATGTTACCTGAGCATTTTTCCAGAGCTGCCTCACATACAGATGAACAAATTTTCACTTGCTTTTTCTGGATATAGGCATAGTGTTGATTTATTAACATTAACCTCATGTTCAACAGCACCATAACTCAGCCCTGAATGAAGCTTATTGGACATATGTATTTTCTCCAGAAGACACATCACAGCTTTCTTACACATAGGAACACTAGACAGCACTTTAGCACTGGGGTTGGGGATCATTTTAAAGAGCAAAGCCATCAGCAAAAACACAAAAATGCAAAATTTAGTCACTAAATTGACCTGAAAAGGATGCTTGGTTACAATAAGAAAGTTGAAACAAGAAAGCAGAGTGTTGCCTTGTTCAGCTTTAGTTGGAAATGTGCCAAATGTTTTGCCATTCTGAATGTTCATGAATGGCCAGGAAAGTGCTTCAGGGTTTCAAATACATCTTAATGATGTAGGCAAATTCAAGAATACAGAATTTATGAATAATGAGAACTGGTTATATATTGACAAAGAATTAGATAAGATTAGTGTTGGCAAGGATGAGGGACAGTGGACACACTCTGCTGCTGGTGTGTGCCTTTTGATTTAGTACAGAATTTCCAGAAGCCAACTTGGAAATATGAATCAGGAACCTTAAAATTGTTCACATGCTGTAATGGTTCATTTCATGTGTCAATTTGACTGGGTCACGGGTTGCTGAGATGTTTGAACAAACATTATTCTAGATGTTTCAGTGAGGGTGATTTTGGATGAGATTAACATTTAAATTGCTAAACTGAGTAAAGCAGATTGCCATCCTCAACGTTTGTGGGCCTCATCCAATCAGTGGAAGGTCTAACTAGAACAAGAAATCTGATCTTCCTCTGAAAAAGAAAGAACTCCTTTGGCCTGATCACCTTCAAACTGGAACATCAGTTTTTTCTGCCTTTGGACTCAAACTGAAGCATCTGCTCTTAATGAATCTTGAGCCTGCCAGCCTTCAGATGGAATACATTGGCTCTCCTGGTTCTCAGGCCCTCAAACTCAGCCTAGAACCTACACTATTGGCTCTCCTAGATCTCCAACATGCTGAATCATCATGAAGATTTTGGGACTCATCAGCTTCCATAATTGCATAAGCCAATTATTTATAATAAATCTCTTTACAAACATATATAAATCTCTTTACAAACATACAAACACATGATGTATATGCATTCTATGTACACACACAAATTGTGTGTATATGTGCGTGTGTATACACATCATATTGGTTTTTTCTCTAGAGAGTCCTGAGAAATACACATGCTTTATTCCTAGAATTGTACTTCTAGGAATATATCCTGAGAAATTAATTGGACAGTATTCAAATTATTCAAATAGAAAGAGAGTTGTATATGTAGAGTATATGAGACTGCATATAATATATACAATACAGTATATAATAGCTGTGTATCTTGTACATAATGAGAGGTTTGTGGGAAGAATATTTACAATGGCAACAAATTAGGAAGAAAATAAACATCCACAACAAAGTTTTTCATATATCCTACTATGCTATTATATCAAAAATTATGATACAGATACTTATTTATGTGAAACGGTACTTAGAAAATATTGAGTAAAAATTTGCTAACGGCCAAAAAAATTGTTAACAACCATATGTAGTAGAATCACATTTTTAAAACGTGTGTGAGATGTATCATACAGAGCAAGATGGCCAAATAGAACCCTCCAGTGATCACTCCCCCTACAGAAACACCACATTGAACAGCTATGCACACAAGAAAGCCCCTCCGTAAGAACCAAAAATCAGACGAGCAATCACAGAACCTGGTTGTAACATCACACCAAGGGAAGAGACAGTGAAGTAGTAGGAAAGACAGTTTTGAATTGCTGACACTGCCCCTCTCCCATTCTCCAGCAGCAGACACCTGGTGTGGAGAGAGAATCTGTGCACTTGGGGTAGGGAGAGGACAGTGATTGTAGGACTGTGCATTGAACTTAGCCTGTCACAGTGGAAAGCAACACAGGGCAGAATTCAGCCAGCACCTATGCAGGGAGCATTTAGACCATTGCCACCAGAGAGGAATCATCCATCTCAACAGTTAGCACCTGAGCTCCAACTAGCCGAACCTCTGCAGACTAAAGTGCTATGGGGTTCTAAATGCACATGAAAGGCAGTGTAGGCCACAGGGATTGCAAGTCTTGGTGCTTGCAAGTCTTGGAGCCGGTGGACCTGGGGTGCACATGACCTAGTGATACATAACCTGGGGTGGAAAATAGAGTGCTTGTGTCACCCCTCCCCCAACCCAAGGCAGTGCAGCTTGCAGTTCTGGAAGAGACTCCTTCTCTCTGAAGAGAGGCGAAGGAAGAGTAAAAAGGAGTTTCTCTTAAAACTTGGATACCAGCTCAGTCACAGCTGGACAGGGCACCAGGCAGAGTCCTGAGGCCCATATTCCAGGCCCTAACTCCCAGATGATATGTCTAAACATATGTTGGGCCAGAAGGGAACCCATCACCTTTTGGAGTTTCCTTCTGGCCCAGAGAAGGAACCAGTTCTCATAGGATCCATCAACTGCTGACTAAAGAGTAGTTGGGCTTTGAATAAACATCAACAGTAGCCAGGTAGTACTTGCTGCAGGCCTTGGGTGAGAGCCAGTACCATTCTGGCTTCATTTGTGACCCAGAACATCCTCAGTTGTGGTGGTCATGGGGAGAGACTCTTTCTGCTTGTGGAAGAAGAGGGATGGGTAAAGGGGACTTTGTCTTGTTGCTTAGGTACCAGCTGGGCCACAGTGGGTTAAAGCAAGAAGTGGGTTCCTGAGTCCCTTATTCTAGGCTTTGGCTCCTGGAGGGCATTTCTGGACCCACCCTGGGCCAGAGGGGAGCGGACTTCCCTGAAAGTAGAGACCTAGGCCTGGAAGCATTTACCACAGGCTTACTGAAGAGGCCTTGAGCCTTGAGTAAACGTCAGCAGTAGCTAAGCAGTACTCACTGTGAATCTGGGGTGGTAGTGGCCATGAGGAGAGACTCCTTCTGCTTGAGGAAAGGTGAGGTAAGAGTGGGAAGAACTGTGTCTCGTGGCTTGGGTGCCAGCTCAGCGACAGTAGCAAAGAGCACAAAGTAGACTCCTTAGGTTCCTGAAACTAAGTTTATAACTTAAAAGAGGAAAAACCTCAAAATATATATATATATATATATATATAATGATGCATCTTAAACAACTAGTAAAGCAAGAGCAAACCAAACCCCAAATTAGGAGAAGAAATAATAAAGATCAGAGCAGAAACAAATGGATTGGAATGAGGAAACAACACAAAAGATTAATGAAACAAACATTGGAGCTTTGAAAAGAGGAATAAAATCCACAAAACTACAGCCAGACTAAGAAAAAAGAGAGAAGACTCAAATAAATAATATCAGAGATTGTTTTTCTTAAAAAAAGGGCACATCATAAATGATAGTAGAGAAATTCAAAGGATCATTAGAAGCTACTATGAGCAACTAAATGTCAGTAAACTGGAAATTTAGTTACTTTAGTTACTAGGATAAACTCCTAGACACATGCAACCTAACAAGGTTGAACCATGAAGAAACCCAAAATCTGAATAGACCAATAATAAGTGATGACAGCTAAGTTTTAATAAAAAAGTCTCCCAGCAAAGAAAAGCCTGTGACCCAATGGCTTCGCTGCTGAATTTTATCAACCATTTAAAAAAGAAATAATATTAATCCTACTTCAACTATTCTGAAGCATAGAAGATGGAGGAATACTTCCAAACTCATTGTATGAGGCTAGTATTACCCTGATACCAAAAAACTTAGNAAACCTCAAAAAATATATATATATATATATATATAATGATGCATCTTAAACAACTAGTAAAGCAAGAGCAAACCAAACCCCAAATTAGGAGAAGAAATAATAAAGATCAGAGCAGAAACAAATGGATTGGAATGAGGAAACAACACAAAAGATTAATGAAACAAACATTGGAGCTTTGAAAAGAGGAATAAAATCCACAAAACTACAGCCAGACTAAGAAAAAAGAGAGAAGACTCAAATAAATAATATCAGAGATTGTTTTCTTAAAAAAAGGGCACATCATAAATGATAGTAGAGAAATTCAAAGGATCATTAGAAGCTACTATGAGCAACTAAATGTCAGTAAACTGGAAATTTAGTTACTTTAGTTACTAGGATAAACTCCTAGACACATGCAACCTAACAAGGTTGAACCATGAAGAAACCCAAAATCTGAATAGACCAATAATAAGTGATGACAGCTAAGTTTTAATAAAAAAGTCTCCCAGCAAAGAAAAGCCTGTGACCCAATGGCTTCGCTGCTGAATTTTATCAACCATTTAAAAAAGAAATAATATTAATCCTACTTCAACTATTCTGAAGCATAGAAGATGGAGGAATACTTCCAAACTCATTGTATGAGGCTAGTATTACCCTGATACCAAAAAACTTAGTATAGAAGAAGCATACCTCAATACAACAAAAGCCATACATGAGAGATCCACAACTAGTATAATACTGAATGAGGAAAAACTGAAAGTCTTTCCTCTAATATCTGAAACACAATGAGGATGCCCACTTTCACCAATGTTATTCAACTTATTACTGGAAGTCCTAACTAAAGCAATCAGAAAAGAGAAAGAAAGAAAGGGCATCCAAAATGAAAAGGAAGAATTTAAATTATCCTTGTTTGCAGGTTATATGATCCTATATCTGAAAACACCTAAAGACTCCACCAGAAACTATTAGAACTCATAAATAAATTCAGTAAAGTTGCAGGATACAAAATTAACATACAAAAATAAGTAGTATTTCTATATGCCAACAGCAAACAATCTGACAAAGAAATCAATAAAGTAATCTCATTCATAATGGCTACAAATACAATACTTAGGAATAAACCCAACCAAAGAAATTTAAAAAATCTCTACCATGAAAGCTATAAAACATTGGTGCAATAAATTAAAGAGGACACCAAAAATGGAAATATATTTTATGTTCATGAATTCCAAAAATTAATATTGTTAAAAGTCTCTACTACCTAAAGCAATCTACAGATTCAATGCAATCTCTATAAAAAATTCCAGTGACATTCTTCACAGAAATAGAGAAAATAATCCTAAAATTTATATGGAACCACAAAAGACCCAGAACAGCCAGAGCTATCCTGAGCAAAAAGATCAAAACTGGAATAATCACATTACTCGACTTCAAATTATATTACAGAACTATAATAACAAAAACAACATGGCCCTGGCATAAAAACAGACACATAAACCAGTGGAACAGAATAGAGAACACAGAAATAAATCCATACACCTACAATGAACTCATTTTAGACAATGGTGCCAAGAACACACATTGGGGAAAGGAAAATCTCTTCAATAAATGGTATTTTAATGATATCCATATGCAGGAGAATGACACTAGACCCCTATCTCTCATCAAATACAAAAATCAAATAAAAATAGATTAATGACTTAAATACAAGACCTTAAACTATGAAACTACCAAAAGAAAACACTGGGGAAGTTTCCCAGAAATTGGTCTGGACAAAGGTGTATTGTGTAATACCCCACAAGAACAGGCAACGAAAGCAAAAATAGACAAATGGGATCACATCAACTTCATAAGTTTCTGCACAGCAAAGGAAACAATACAAAAGTGAAGAGATAATCCACAGAATTGGAGAAAATATTTTCAAACTATCCATCTAGCAAGGAATTAACAACCAGAATATACAAGGAGCTCAAACAACTCTATAGGAAAAAATATACTAATCTAATTTAAGAATGTACAAAAATCTGAACAGATACTTCTCAAAAGAAGACCTACAAATGACAAACAGATACACGAAAACATGCTAAATGTCACTGATCACTGGAAAAATGCAAATGAAAACTACAATGAGATAGCACCTCACCACAGTTAAAATTTGTTTTAATCAAAAGACAGGCAATATTAAATGCTGATGAGGATGTGGAGAAAAGGGGCTCCTACCACTGTTGGTGAAATGTAAATTAGTATAGCCACTGTAGACAATAGTATGGAGGTTTCTCAAAAAACTAAAAATAGAACTACCATATGATCCAGCAATCCCACTGCTAGGTATATATCCAAAATAAAGGACATTAATTTATCAAAGAGATATCTGCATTCCTGTGTTTATTGCAGCACTATTCACAATAGCCAAGATTTGAAAGCAACCTAAGTATTCATCAACAGATGAATGGATAAAGAAAATGTGGTACATATACATACTCCCAATGTAGTATTACTCTGCCATTTAAAAAATGAGATCCAGTCATTTGCAACAACATGGATGGAATTGGAGTATATTGTATTAAATAAAATAAGCCAGACCCAGAAACACATGCTTTCTGTGTTCTCACTTACTGTGGGAGCTAAAATTTAAAACATTGAACTCATGGAGATATAGTAGAATGATGGTTACCAGAGGCTAGGATGGATGTGCGGGCAGGAAATGGGGATTGTTAAGGGGTACAAAAATATAGTTAGATAGAATAAAGAACTAGTATTTGATCGCACAACAGGTTGAGCAAAAATAATTTATTGTACATTTTAAAATAATTTAAAAAATAGAATTGGAATGTTTGCAACACAGATAAATGATAAATGCTTGAGGTGATGGATACCCCATGTACTCTGATGCGATTATTACACATGGCATGCTTGTATTAAATTATTTCATGTACCCCATAAATATATACACTATGTACCCATAAAATTAAAAAGAAAAATGTATATGAATATATGTGGCTAGAAAGACATTTAGCAGAAGTCTTAAGAGAAGTTTCTATAATGATTATACGTTGTTGTATTGTTTAATTAAGAAAAAAGCACATGATGGAAAAAAGGCTTTGTGACATAGTGGAAAGAACTCTAGATTTGGTGTCAGGTGACCTGGGTTCTAAAGCAGCTCCTCATTAATTTGATATGGTGACTAAACTACTCTGGTCCTTCTTTCCTTATCTATAATATGGAATTAAACTAACTAATCTCTAAGGTATCTCCCAGTACCAATGTTTCTCGGGACCATATTTCTTTGGACTTCTTGGTGAAGTTTTTAAGGGTTTGTAAGCCTCATAATCTCAACTTGGTAATCTAAGGAAACACACCATGAATGATTTCTCTGCACATCAGCTGGTGGGACATTCCCCATCGATGGCCCTAATGCTAACTCTAACTTGGCTTGATCCTGTTTTGGTGATATGGAAATGGAGGGACACAGATGAGATGTGGTCTTTGCATTGTCTGGTTGTATTGTCCTAATGTCCTACAGAGAGGAGATAGCATATAGTAAAAAGAACATGGATGGCAAGGTTTGAATTCCTACCCTAACACTTACTAATTCCGAGGAATGTTTTACACATCAGAAAAGAAAAAAAAAGAAAAAGAAGACCATTTTTATTTTTATT
>NW_016814956.1:134533-139816 GCF_001698545.2 Rhinopithecus bieti | reverse complement strand
GCTGGTCTCCAACTCCCCACTTCAGGTGATCCACCTATCTTGGCCTCCCAAAGTGCTGGGATTACAGGCTTAAGCCATCGCACCCGGCTGACCACTATCTATTTCTAAAACTTTTCCAACATGCAAAAAAATCCCTCTGTAACCATTAAGTAATAATCCCCATTGCTCCTTCCACTCACTCCTGATAACCTTATTCTAGTCCCTGTCTGTATGGTTTTCTTATTCGTTGCATACTTTTGCAAAATGTTATCATTGGATGAAACTGGCAAAGAGTACACAGAATCTCTCTGTATTATTTCTTAAAACTGCAAGTGACTCTGGAATTATCTTAAAATTTAAAATGCTATTTATGTTTTCTTATATTATTTATGTGGTTATTTTTATTATTATTACAAGCATATCTTGGAGATAGTGCAGGTTCAGTTCCAGACCACTGCAATAAAGTGACTATAACAATAAAGTGAGTCACACCGATTGTTTTGTCTCCCAGGGCACATAAAAGTTAGGTTTACAGTGGCTGGGCATGGTGACTGTAATTCCACACTTTGGGAGGTGAGAGGATCACTTCAGCCCAGCAGTTCAAGACCAGCCTGGATGGCATAATGAGACTCTATCTCTATTTTTTTAAAAAAGCTATATTTATATTATAATATAGTCTATTAAGTGTACAATAGCATTATGTCTAAAAAGACAATGTACATATCTTAATTTAAACATACTTTATTTCAAAAAACTGCTAACAATTATCTGAGCCTTCAGTGAGTTGTAATCTTTTTGGGGGTGGAGGGTCTTGATTCCTTGTTGATGGCTGCTGGCTAATCAAGGTGGTGGTTGCTGAAGGGTGACGTAGCTGTGGCAATTTCTTAAAATAAGCAACAATGAAATTTGTTGTATTGATTGACTCTTCCTTTCATGAAAGACTTCTCTATAGAATGCAATGCTGTTTGATAGCATATTATCCACAGTAGACCTTCTTTTAAAAATTGAAGTCAATCCTCTGAAACCCTGCCCCTTTGTCAACTATGTTTACAGCATATTCTAAATCCTTTGTTGCCATTTCAACAATATTCACTGCATATTCAACAAAATCAGATTCTGGCACAAGAAACCACCTTCTTTGCTCATCCATAAGAAGCAACTTCTCATCCATTCAGGTTTTATCATGAGATAGCAGCTTACATCTTCAGGCTCTACTTTTTATGAAAATTTTTGTGGGTATGTAGTAGGTGTATATATTTTTGGGGTATATGGGATGTTTTGATACAGGTATACGATGTGTGATAATCACATCAGGGCAAATGGGGTATCCATCACCTCTGGCATTTATCCTTTGTGTTACAAACAATCCAATTACACTCCTCTCATTATTTTTAATTTTAAATGTACAATTCAATTATTATTGACTATAGTCACCCTGTTCTGCTATCAAATACTAGATCTTTTCATGTTTTCTAACTATTTTTTGGTGCCAATTAACCATTCCCATTTCTTCCTCCACTCTATTCCCTCCACTACCCCTCCCAGCCTCTGGTAGCCATCCTTCTTCTCTCTATCTCATGAGTTCAATTGTTTTAATTCTTGCCTCCCACAAATATGTGAGAACATGCAAAGTTTGCCTTTCTGTGCCTAGCTTATTTCACTTGATGACTTCCAGTTCCATCCATGCTGTTGCAGATGGCAAGATCTCATTCTTTTTCGTAACTGAATAGTATTCCCTTATGTATACGTACGACATATTTTTAACCACTTGTCTGTTGACAAAAACTTGGGTTACTTCCGAATCTTGGATATTGTGAATAGTGCTGCAATAAACATGGGAATGCAGCTATCTCTTCAATATACTGATTTCCTTTCTTTTGGGTATATACCCAGCAGTGGGATTCCTGGACCATGTGGTGGCTCTACTTTCAGTTTTTTGAGGAACCTCCAAACTGTTCTCCATAGTGGTTGTACTAACTTACATTCCCACCAACACTGTATGAGGGCTTCCTTTTCTCCACATCCTCACCAGCATTTGTTATTGCCTGTCTTTTGGATATAAATCATTTTAACTAGGGTGAGATGATGTCTCACTATGGGTTTGATTTACATTTCTCTGATGATCAGTGATGCTGAGCACCTTTTCATACAGCTGTTTGCCATTTGCATGTCTTTTCAGAAATGTCTATTCAGATCTTTTATCCATTTTGAATTGGATTATTAGATTTTTTTCCTATAGAGTTGTTTGAGCTCCTTATATATTCTGATTATTAATCCTTTGTCAAGTGGATAGTTTCCAAATATTTTTTTTCCATTCTGTGGGTTGTCTCTTCGCTTTGTTGATTGTTTCTTTTGTGGTGCAGAAGCTTTTTAATTTGATGTGATCCCATTTGTCCATTTTTACTTTGGTTGCCCGTGCTTCTGGGGTATTACTTAAGAAATCTTTGCCCACTGCAATGTCCTGGAGATTTTCCCGAAGGTTTCTTATAGCAGTTTCATAGTTTCAGGTCTTAGATTTAAGTCTTTAACTCACTTCTATTTGATTTTTGTGTATAGTGAGAGATAGGGATCTAATTGCATTGTTCTGCATATGGATATCCAATTTTACCAGCACCATTTATTGAAGAGACTGTCTTTCCCCCAATGTATATTCTTGGCACCTTTGTTGAGAATCAGTTCACTGTAAATATATGAATTTGTTTCTGGGTTCTCTATCCTGTTCCATTGGTCTATGTGTCTGTTTTTATGCAAGTACCATGCTGTTTTGATTATCATAGCTCTGTAGTATAATTTGAAGTCAGTTAATGTGATTCATCCAGTGTTGCTCTTTTTGTTCAGGATAGCTTTGGCTATTCTGGGTCTTTTGTGGTTCGATATAAACTTTAGGTTTTTTTTTTTATTTCTATCAAGAACTTCATTGGTATTTTGATAGGGATTGCGCTGAATCTGTAGATTGCTTTGGGTAGTATGGACATTTTAACAATATTGATTCTTCCAATCTATGAACGTGAAATGTCTTTCCATTTTTTGGTGTTCTATTCAATGTCTTTCATCAGTATTATATAGTTTTTATCATGGAGATCTTTCACTTCTTTCATTAATTCTTAGATATTTAATTATACTTGTGGCTGTTGTAAATGGGATTTTAAAATTAATTTTCACATTGTTCACTGTTGGCATATAGAAACGGTATAGATTTTATTTTATTTATTTATTTATTTATTTATTTATTTGAGATGGTGTCTTGCTCTGTCACCTGGAGTGCAGTGGCATGATCTCAGCTCTCTGCAACCTCTGCCTCCTTGGATCAAGAGATCCTCCCACCTCAGCCTCTTCAGTAGCTGGGACTACAGGCATGTGCCACTACACCTAGCTAATTTCTGTATTTTTTGGTAGAGATGAGTTTTCGCCATGTTGCCCATGTAGGTCTGGAACTCCTGAGCTCAAGTGATTCACCCGCCTTGGTCTTCCAACGTGCTGGGATTACAGGTGTGATCCACTGCACCCGGCCAGATTTTTGTATGTTGATTTTGTATCCTGAAACTTTACTGAATTTGTTTATCAGTTCTAATATTTTTGTGTGTGTGTGGAGTCTTTAGGTTTTTCCAAATCTAACATATCATCTGCAAACAAGGATAATATGACTTCTTCCTTTCCAATTCAGATGTCCTTTATTTCTTTCTCTTGTCTGATTGCTCTAGCTAGGACTTCCAGTATTATGTTGAATAACAGTGGCAAAAGTGAGCATTCTTCTCGTGTTCCAAATCTTAGAGGAAGGGCTTTCAGTTTTTCCCTGTTTCTTTGTTGATTTTCTGTCTAGATGATCTGTACAATACTGAAAGAGGAGTGTTGAAGTCTCCAGCTATTATTGTATTGGGGTCTTTCTCTGTCTTTAGTTCTAATAATATTTGCTTTACATATCTAGGTGCTCTGGTCTTGGGTGCGTATATATATTTAGAATTGTTATATCCTCTTGTGAATTGACCCCTGTATCATTATATAATGACCTTCTGTGTTGCCTTCAATGGTTTTTGTCTTGAAATCTATTTTGTCTTATATAGCCACATCTATTCCTGCTCTTTTTTGGTTTTCATTTGGATGGAATATCTTTTTCTATTCTTTTATTTTCAGCCTGTGTGTGTCCTTATAGGTGAAGTTTGTTTCTTGTAGGTAATAAATCAATGGATCTTGCTTTCTTATTCCATTCAGTTATTTTATGTCTTTTGATTAGAGAGTTTAGTCCAATTACATGTGTTATATGTAAAAATGTTTATTTAGAAATAGAATGCTTGTTCCCCAGTGCCACAAGGAAATAGCACTTGAACATAAATTTAATTCTCTCAGCAAGGCCATTTTACTTTCTGCAGAAAGAGTACACTTGCCAGCAGTTTTGCCATGAGAGTACACTAAACAAAGAAGACAGGGTCGTTTATAACCTGACACGTCCACCCTACTGCTGTGTCCGGTTTCCATTGACTGGAACGGGACCTCACATTCTATATTTGTCCCGAATGGCTATCAACTTAGAACTTTCCAAAAGAGGCAAAGGCAGAGGAGAACAAAGGAAGGAGGAAATAACTTGTGCAATGCTGAGAAAGGTAAAACACTTCCAAATAAGGAAGATGAACAGGCTATGACCTAATGCTTGCTTGGACCAGTATAAGCACACCGGGGCAAATATTTAGGCTAAATTGTGGGAGCTAAGAACACAAAGTACATTGATTTCTTTATTACGGCTAGCAGATATTTCAGAATGTTAGCACAGATATTTAAGAATGTTAGCACAGGTCTTTGAATAAATTTTGCTTCTAAGAGAAGTTACTATTTATTCCTAAGTAGACGGGGAGGAAAGTCTCTTTGAAGAGGAACCTCTACTTCACTTTTTACACATGCAGCATTATGGATAAGACTTACTCTTGCCATTTTTTTGTTTGTTTTCTAGTTGTTTTGTGGTCTTCTATTTCTTCTTTCTTTCCTTCTTGTCTTCCTTTTAGTGAAGGTGATTTTCTCTGATGATATTATTTAATTTCTTCCTTTGTATTTTTTGTGTATCTGTTGTATGTTTTTAGAGTTGAGGTTTTCATGAGTCTTGCAAACAATATGTTATAACCCGTTATCTGAAACTGATGGCAACATAACACTGATTGCATAAACAAACAAACAAACCAAAAGAAACCTAATAAAAACTTCATATTTTTACATTTTTTCCCCACATTTTACCTTTTTGTTGTTTCTGTTTACATCTCATTGTACTGTCTATGTCTTGAAATGTTGTTGTCGTTATTGTCTTTTTTTTTTTTTTTT
>NW_016814956.1:130105-134116 GCF_001698545.2 Rhinopithecus bieti | reverse complement strand
ACATCTTTTTTTTTTTTCTTGTTTTGAAAGTTTTTTTGCTTTTTTTTTTTTTTTTTTTTTTTTTTGAGACCGAGTCTCGCATTGTCGCCTGGGCTGGAGTGCTGTGGTGTGATCTTGGCTCACTGCAACCTCTGCCTCCCAGATTCAAGCAATTCTCCTGCCTCAGCCTCCTGAGTAGCTAGGATTACAGGTGCTTGCCACCACGCCCAGCTAATTTTTTGTATTTTTACTAGAGACGGGGTTTCACCATGTTGGCCAGGCTGGTCTCAAACTCCTGACCTTATGATTCCCCTGCCTTGGCCTCCCAAAGTGCTGGGATTACAGGCATAAGCCACCGCGCCCAGCCAGTTATTATCTTTGATCAGCTCATTTTTTCATCTTTCAACTAATGATATGAGTAGTTTACACACCACAATTATAGTGTTATAATGTTCTGTGTATTCACTTTTACCAATGAGTATTTTACCTTCAGATGATTTCTTATTGCTCATTAAGGTCCTTTTCTTTCAGATTGAAGAACTCCCTTTAGTATTTCTTGTAGGACAGGTCTGGTGTTGATGAAATCCCTCAGCTTTTGTTTGTCTGGAAAGACTTCATTTCTCTTTCATGTTTAAAGTATATTTTCTTTTCTTTCCTTTTTTCTTTCTTTCTTCCTTTTTTTCTTTATGAGACAGAGTCTCACCCTATCCCCCAGACTGGAGTGGAGTGATCTGCAACCTCTGCCTCCCAGGTTCAAGCAATTCTCCTGACTCAGCATCCCGAGTAGCTGGGATTACAGGTGCCCACCACCATGCCTGGCTAATTTTGTATTTTAGTAGAGATGGGTTTTGCCATGTTGGTCAGGCTGGTCTCGAACTCCTGACCTCAGGTGATCCACCCACCTCAGCCTCCCAAAGTGCTGGGATTACAGGCATAAGCCACCATGCCCAGCCCTGAAGGATATTTTCACCAGATATACTATTCTAGGGTAAAGGTTCAGCACTTTAAATATGTCATGCCACTCTCTCCTGGCCTGTAAGGTTTCCACTAGAAGGTCTGCTGCTAAATGTATTGGAGCTCTATTATATGTTTTTATTTTTTTTGTTTTGAGACAGAGTCTGGCTTTGTCACCCAGGCTGGAGTGCAGTGGCACTATCTCAACTCACAGAAACCTCCCCATCCTGGGCTCAAGCCATCCTCTGACCTCAGCCTCCCAAGTAGCTGGGACTACAAGCACATGCCACCATGACCAGCAATTTTTGTATTTTTTGTAGAAATGGGGTTTCACCATGTTGCTCAGGCTGGTCTCGAACTCCTGACCTCAAGTGATCTGCCAACCTAGGCCTCTCAATAATTTTTTTTTCTTTTTTTTTTTGAGACGGAGTTTTGCTCTTGTTGCCCAGGCTGGAGTGCAGTGGCGTGATCTCAGTTCATCGCAACCTCCGCCTCCCAGGTTCAAGTGATTCTCCTGCCTCAGTCTCCCAAGTAGCTGGGATTACAGGCACTTGCCACCATGCCCAGTTAATTTTTGTAATTTTAGTAGAGATGGGGTGTCATCACATTGGACAGGCTGGTCTTGAACTCCTGACCTCAAGTGATCTGCCTGCCTCAGCCTCCCAAAGTGCTGGGATTACAGGCATGAACCACCTCACCAGGCCCCAGTAATAATTTGTATTGATCTATCTTCAAGTTCACTGGCTCTTCACTCTGTCATCTCTATTCTGCTGTTGTGCTTACCCAGTGATTTGCTGTAAACAGATGTGTTGTCATCCAGGCTTTGTTGTTCCATTTGTAGAGCACAGGCAGGGTAGATTTAGTATAATTCTTAGTGGTCCTAGGATTTTCAGAATGGTAAATGAGCATTGGCTTCAACTTAAATTCACCAGCTGCATTAGCTCCTAACAAGAGAGCCAGGCTGTGTTTTGAAGCTTTGAAGCCAGGCATTTATTTCTTTCTAGCTATGAAAATTTTAGGCTGGCATGGTGGTTCATGCCTGTAATCCCAGCACTTTGGGAAGCCGAGGCAGGCGGATCACCTGAGGTCAGGAGATCGAGACCATCCTGGCTAACATGGTGAAAGCCTGTCTCTACTAAAAAATACAAAAAATTAGCCGGGTGTGGTGGCACATCCCTGTAATCCCAGCTACTCAGAAGGCTGAGGCAGGAGAATCGTTTGAACCCAGGAGACAGAGGTTGCGGTGAGCCAAGCTGTGCCATTGCACTCCAGCCTGGACAACAAGAGCGAAACTCCATCTCAGAAAAAAAAGAAAAAGAAAAAAAGAAAAGAAAATTTTAGATAACATCGTCTGCCAGCAGAAGGCTGTTTTGTCTACATTGAAAATCTGCTGTTTAGTGTAGCCGCCTTCATCAATGATCTTAGCTAGATCTTCTGGATAACTTGCTGTAGCTTCTCCATCAGCATTTGCTGCTTCACCTTGTCCTTTTATGTCACGGAGATGGCTTATTTTCTTAAATCTCATGACCCAAGCTCTGCCAGCTTCAAGCTTTTCTTCTGCAGCTTCCTCACATCTCTCTCAGCCTTCATAGAATTGAAGACAGTTAGAGCTTTGCTCTGGATTAGGCTTTGGCTTAGGGGAGTGTTGTGGCTGGTTTGATCTTATCCAGACCACCTAAACTTTCTCCATATCATCAATAAGGCTCTTTTTCTTTCTTATCATTCATGTGTTGACTGTAGAAGCACCTTTAATTTCCTTCCAGAACTTTTCCTTTGTATTCATAACTTGGCTAACTAGCGCAAGAAGCCTAACTTTTGGCCTATCTGAGTTTTCAACTTGCCTGTCTCAATAAGCTTAATTTTTGTTTAAAAAAAAAAAATTGTAAAAAACACAATATCTGCAAAGCACAACACAGCAAAATGCAGTAAAACAAGTTATGCCTGTAGATAGTGAGTACTGTTTTTCTAAAAGATGTTTAAATTGCTGCATTAACATTTTAAGTATAATCAGCTTATTTATTTATTTTATTTATTCATTTATTTATTTATTATTGCAACAGAGTCTCACTCTGTTGTCCAGGCTGGAGTGCAGTGGTGCAATCTTGGCTCACTGCAACCTCTGCCGCCCGGGTTCAAGCAATTCTCCTGTCTCAGCCTCCCAAGTAGCTGGGACTACAGGTGTCTGCCACCACGCCTAATTTTTGTATTTTTAATAGAGACGGGGTTTCACCATATTGGTCAGGCTGGTCTCGAACACCTGACCTCAAGTGATCCACCCACCTTGGCCTCCCAAAGTGCTGGGATTACAGGCGTGAGCCACTGCGTCCAGCCTTAAGTGTAATCAGCTTCTGATTTAAAGTAAGAGACTTGTGACTCTCTCACTTGAACACTTACTTGGAGGCCATGGTGGGGTTATTAGTTGGCCTAATTTCAATATTGTATCTCAGGGAACAGGAAGGCTCTAGGAGAGGGCTAGGGGTAGGGAAATGGACAATCAATGGAACAGTCAGAATACATACATTTATCCATTAAGTGTGCTGTGTTACATGGCCGGGTTTTGTGGTACCCAAAAACAATTACAATAGTAATATCAAAGATCACTAATCACAGATCAGCATGACAGATATAATCATAATGAAAAAGCTTGAAATATTGCTAGAAATACCAAAATGGGACATAGAGATACAAAGTAAGCACACGGTATTGGAAAAACAGCACTGATAGACTTGCTTGAAGAAAGGTTGCCACAAATATTCAATTTGTTAAAAACACAGTATTTGCAAAGCACAACAAAGCAAAGTGCAGTTAAACAAGGTATGCCTGTAGATATTGATTATTCAGTTTTTCTAAAAGATGTTTAAATTGCTCCATTAACATTTTAAGTATAATCTTTCAAACTGCGCTATCCAATATGGTAGCCACTAGCTACATGTAGCTTTTTGAATTCCCATCAACTAAAATTAAATAAAATTTAAAATTCAGTTATTTAGCCACACTAGTCACCTTACAAGTGCTCAGTAGCCACATGTGGTTACTGGCTATTAAATTGGGCAGTGCAGATGTAGAAAATTTCCATAA
>NW_016814956.1:124564-127568 GCF_001698545.2 Rhinopithecus bieti | reverse complement strand
CATTAACAACAAAAGAATATCCAAAAAAGAAGCTATGTGCTTAGAAATTATAAATAATTTTTTGAAACTCTTCTAAGTAACTCAAGATAAAGAGGAAATAAAAACTGAGATTATGAAATATTTGTGAATGAAGACCAAAGAAAACATTATATGTCAAAATTTATAAGATGCAAGTCTCTACTCCCCCTTTCCTTTGTGCCCAGAGAAAAATCCTAATTGTGAATTTGGTAAAATGCCTTCCAACTGTTACTGGAAAGGGGCCTGGATCCAGGCTCCAAGAGAAAGTTTCAGGATTTTGCACAAAAAAGAATTTAGCCTGGCGCAGTGGCTCACGCCTGTAATCCCAGCACTTTGAGAGGCCGAGGCAGGCGGATCACTTGAGGTCAGGAGTTCGAGACCAGCCTGGCCAACATAGTGAAACCCTGTCTCTACCAAAAATACAAAAAATAGCCGGGTATGGTGGCACACACCTGTAATCCCAGCTACTCAGGAGGCTGAGGCAGGAAAATCACTTGAACCCAGGAGGCGGAGGTTGCAGTGAGCTGAGATCTCACCACTGCACACCAGCCTGGGTGACAGAGCGAGACTGTCTCACAAAAAAAAAAAAAGAAAAAAGAAAAAGAAAGAAAGAATTCAAGGCGAATTCATACAATAAGTGAAAGCAAGTTTATTAGGAAAGTAAAGGAATAAAAGAATGGCTACTCCATAGACAGAGCAGGCCTGAGAGCTGCTGGTTTCCCATTTTTATGGTTATTTCTTGATTATATGTTAAACAGGGGGTGGATTATTCATGCCTTCCCTTTTCAGACTGTATAGGGTAACTTCCTGACACTGTCATGGTATTTGTAAGTGTCATGGTGCTGGTGGGAATGTAGCAGTGAGGACGACCAGAGGTCACTCTCATCGCCATCTTGTTTTTGGTGGCTTTTAGCCGGCTTCTTTACTGCAACCTGTTTTATCAGCAAGGTCTCTATGACCTATATCTTGTGCCGACCTCCTATCTCATCCTGTGACTTAGAATGCCTAACCGTCTGGGAATGCAGCCCAGTAGGTTTCAGCCTCATTTTACCCAGCCCCTATTCAAGATGGAGTCGCTCTGGTTCAAACGCCTCTGACACAACCTCTAATCAATATCTGAATAAAGATAAGAAAGGATAGAACAAACTGATAAAACCAAATTAAACAAAATAATCACTGGATACATTCTTTGTATATTCTGACTACTAATCTTTTTTCTGATATATGTGCTTACAAATATCCTCTCCCATTCAAATTACAAATATTGCCTGAAAATAAGACAAAGTACCAGACTTTTCTAAAGATGATAGGAAATTTTGAAGTTACTCAAAACTCTACCTTTCCCAAAACAATGACACCAGACAAAAATGACTTTAGATGAAAGTTCTATCAAAACTTCAAGGATACTTACCTAAAGGCTCCAATTTAAATCTGGAAGGAAAAACACTAAAAGTTGCATAACTCATTCAATGTGACTAGCATAACCCTCACATCAAAACCAGACAAGGTGAACACGGGCACGCACGCACACACACACACACACACAGACATGGAAAAATTAGATACTAATTTCACTAATGAAGATAAATAACAATAAATAACAATGTAGCTACATTAGCAAATACATTCCAGAATTAATCAATTTTGACCCAAAAGGGTTTATCCTACAAAAGCAGGAGTGTTTCAGCATTTAAGAACCCAGGAGGCGGAGGTTTCGGTGAGCCGAGCTCATGCCACTGCGCTCCAACCTGGGCGACAAAGCGAGACTCCATCTCACAAAAAAAAAAAAAAAAGAACAAAAAGGAACTTCATTCCGAGAAATGTGACATTAGGCAGTTTTCATTTTTGTGACAACATCATAGAGTATACTTACATAAGCCTAGATGGTAAAGCCTACTGCACACCTAGGTTCTATAGTATAGAACATTGTTCCTAGGCTACAAATCTGTACAGCATATTACTGTACTGAATACTAGGGCAATTATAGCAAAATGGTATTTGTGTATCTAAGCATATCTGACCGGAAAAGACACAGTAAAAATATGATGTAAAATATAAAAAATAGTACACCTATATGGGCACTTATAAATGGAGCTTGCAGGAGCGGAAGTTGCTCTGGGTGAATCAGGTGAGTGGTGAATGAAAGGGAAGGCCTGGGACATTACTGTACACTACTGTGACTTCATAAACACTGTATACTTACGCTACACTAATTTAAAATTTTTCTTTCTCCCAGGCACAGTGGCTCACACTTGTAATCCCTGTGCTTTAGAAGGCCAAGGCAGGAGAATTACTTGAACCCAGGAGTTTGAGACCAGCCTGGGCAATATAGTAAGACCCCATTACTGCGAAAAATAAAATTAGCCAGGTGCGGTTGTGCATACCTGTAGTCCTAGCTACTCAGGAGGCTGAGGTGGGAGAACCGCTTGAGCTCAGGAGTTTGAGGCTACAGTCAGCTGTGATCACACCACTGCACTCTAGCCAGCCTGGGAAACAGAGAGAGACCCTATCTCTCAAAACAACAACAAAAAAAGGCCAGGCACCGTGGCTCACGCCTGTAATCCCAGCACTTTGGGAGGCCGAGGTGGGCAGATCACAAGGTCAGGAGTTACAGACCAGCCTGGCCAACATGGTGAAACCCTGTCTCTACTAAAAATACAACAATTAGCCAGGTGTGGTGGCAGGTGCCTATAGTCCCAGCTACTTGGAAGGCTGAGGCAGGAGAATCGCTTGAACCTGGGAGGCAGAGTCTGAGGCAGGAGAATCTTTTGAACCTGGGAGGCGGAGGTTGCAGTGAGCCGAGATGGCGCCACTGCACTCCAGTATGGGCAACAGAGCGAGACTCCGTCTCAAAAAAAAAAAAAGTAAATCACCCTTTTTGCACTAGTACAATTTCCATGTCAGTCACATATCTATGAACAGTTGGTGGGATTGGGGCTGGGGGAATACCCAAGCATACTCATGAAACAGTTCCTGGGGTATTGTC
>NW_016814956.1:119375-120831 GCF_001698545.2 Rhinopithecus bieti | reverse complement strand
TTTTTTTTTTTCTTATAAAACATACAACTGAAACTGGAAAGTCCTTCAGCTAGATAGTCAATGTTTTTGTGGAATGTGAAAAGGATGGCTTTTTTTTAAATCACTGGGTAATTTACATACACTTAGTAGGTTAATCCCAGATTTCCAAGGTAGAAAGTGACAGTGGGAGACGATGATTCAAATTGTTCAAACATCCATAGGGAAGACATATAAACTCACCACAGACTTTGATAACGCATTAGTCATTAGACATCTCATCCTGACCCCAGCCTCAGATTCACCTGCTGAATACCTGAGCTTAAGTAAGCCACACTTGGAAATGTGGAAACAGAACCCTACTGAGAAGTGGAAAAAAAGTATCAAGAAAAAAACAAACAAACAAACAAACAAAAAACAACTCTCTTTCTTGTGCCTAAATAATTTCCCCTCTAAAGAGCCAGAAGCTAACACAGTATCCTTAAAGGAAGAAATAAGAATACAAAAGGTAACATCTCTAAAAGGAACTTCAGCTTTCACACCATGATTCCACATCACTACAATGATGACATGCAGAAAGCAGTTAGATGCAGGAATACTCTGGGTTGACTGAGCAGAGGCACAGAGTAACAGCCCAGGTAAGCAGCAGACCCATTCCTGGGCCAACAGCTGAGCACACCCAGTAGAAATAGAATGGTCACTGACGCTGACCACAAGGCAGGTCCCACACAAGTAAGTGCTTTACTTGCCCTTTATCACGTAACTCTCATGGCAACCATCTGAAATAGGCATTTTTAATTTCCATCTTGAAGATGAGGAGGCAGAGGCACCAAGGGGCTAAATAGCTTGTCAAGCTATTTGTATAGAGGTTAACACAACTGGCAAGAAGCAGAGAGTCAGGAGCCCGGGTCTTTCTGTTTCTTTAAGCAACATTGCCTCCCTGTGTTCAGGGCTGACTATTCTCTCTCAGGTCTTCAGAGCCATTTACACAGACGTTCGAAGAACAATGCCATGGTTCATTCATACAACGTGGAAAAACATCATGACAAAACTCACAGAATATCTCTCTAGTCTATAGAAGCCAAAATATCAGTGTGAAAAATAAAATCCACAGTCAATCTTACATTAATTCACTAGGTCTTCTGAGTCCTGTTTTTTATTTGCTAATATATCCCATTCCTAACAGTGTTTTACAGATGAGATTTTTATTTTAAATTAAAATAGAAAAATAAAGGTTTCAAAACTGTTAAAGATACCATGACAGTGCTTAAAATTATTTTTTAAATAATACTGAGAAATCCCAAATCCAGAGCTCAGATAGCTTGTATAAATCATTTTTCTTAAAAAATAGTTTAGCGGACTTAGCCAGATGAAGCTCACATCTTGGCACCGTGAAGTTCTGGATTATCCTTTGGCAGAGGGAAGGAAGTGGGACAATCTACTACTATTATTATTATTATTATTGTTATTATTATTATTA
>NW_016814956.1:112719-115709 GCF_001698545.2 Rhinopithecus bieti | reverse complement strand
GAAAGAAAGAAAGAAAGAAAGAAAGAAAGGGAAAGAAAGAAAGAAAGAGAGAGAGAGGGAAAGAGAAAGAAAGAATACATAAACAAATGGACACGGCTATATTCCAATAAAACTTTATCTATAAAAGCAGAGAGTGGGCTGGATGTGGCCCATGGGCTGTAGTTTGCCAACCCAGTATTAAATCGTAACATCAAAATTAGCAGGCACGATGGCTGCTGTGTTCTTCAGCTTCTCCATTCACTGAGGCAGACAAAATGCTCTCCAGTTAGGATCAAAACACACTCATTCCCATACTTCAGTAAAGGGCCTCTCAGTGCTGATGTCTGTTCCTGCTGGAGGGATCCAAAATAAATATGTGAAACTCACTTGTGAGAGTCCACTATGTAAATATTTGACATTCTGCAGTATCATTTCCTTCCTCTCTATTTCTCAGTTTATATCTCGTTGATTTTAAACTTTATTTGCTAATTTTTTGGCATTAAAACTAGATTCTGTTTTCAGAGTGATGTGCCATTCCACAAATATATAACATTTTCCTCTTCTAATGAATTCCTTTCTAATGGAGAAAAAATAAATCAGAATACTGGATTGAATATTCATTATAGTCTAAGCTATATAACAAATGTTCACAGAATTGGTAAGTGAATATTTTTCAGTATTATAGAGAGCAATTTTATTTCGGTGGAAAACTCTGTATCATCTGTAGCACATATTTCTGGTTTATCAGATCCTGGTCCTGTTCATTGTCTTTGAACTATTGTGCATCGCTTTGTAAATTGAAGGAAACTGATATATATCATACAAACTCTGTCTTGTCTGATGGAGATTTAGTTGACTTTCTCTTCCTCTGGAAACACCAGTTGGGGTTCCTACCTGCAGATTAGACTGGATCCTGTTATCTTGCCCAGATTCTTGGTCAATTGTTTAACAAACTTTCAGTTCTTTCAGTTTTCTTCAATATCTGGCTACTACCCTTCAAACGAATATTTCCAATTTTTCTCTCTCCTGCCTGACTCCTGAATCACCAAGAACTAAAACCTGACTGCCCAAAACCCTATTGAGATGCTGGACTTCCTTGCACTTGACCTTTTCCTCCAGGACTTGAAGAAACCTTGCAAACTGAATCCCAAAAACTTGATAAATACCTCAAAGGACTCTCACAGATGACCATGCATGGGCTGGAATTCTGTCTGAACAAACCACTGCCTTGACCACTAAGAAATCCAAAGAAATGCCCAGGTCATGTACACACACTCTTACATAAGTAGTAGCCAAAACCATGGACAATATTATCAAGAGCACGGACATCCTAGCTTGAGAGCATCAAGAAAGTCAATCAATTGCGCTGCCTAATCAACTGGTACTCTCAAAATTTGGGCCTCCAGAGGGAGTGCATGTGCAGTAGTCATAAGAACCGCTATACCTTTGTTCCCCAAAACTCTGATACCTTAATCACATTAGAGATGCCAACAAAGAAATTTGCTGAATATCTTCAATTCTCCTGATTCTTAATCTGAAGATTTTCCTCTATCCATTTCTTGGAATCCAGTAGCCTGGTTGCCCTCAGGATTCAACTCCTAGCTCTTTATAGGTTAACATAACCTTTTCTTTTATATCAGTGTTTCTGTTTTTTACTTTAAGCATCCCTCTTTTGAAATGCCTGATTTCTAGGCCCCTGAAATAACTTATCTTTGCTACCGCCTCTCAAAAGATAGATCAACTGATTTTACTGGACATTGCTGTGGGGGAAAAAAATAGATTTCTCTTCACCCTTAACCATTCTTAACTGGGACTTCCTGTAACAAAAGACAGATTACTGGCCGGGCGCAGTGGCTCACACCTGTAATGCCAACATTTTGGGAGGCTGAGGAGGGCACATCACTTGAAATTAGGAGTTTGAGACCAACCTGGCCAACGTGGTGAAACCCTGTCTGTACCAAAAATACAAAAATTAGCCGGGGTTGGTGGCAGGCGCCTGTAGTCCCAGCTACTCGGGAGGCTGAGTCAGGAGAATTGCTTGAACCTAGGAGGCAGAGGTTGCAGTGAGCCGAGATCGCACCACTGCACTCCAGCCTGGGTGACAGAGTGAGACCCCATCTCAAAAAAAAAGACAGATTAACAAGAGAGAAAAACAGAAGTTTATTAATACATATATTGACAAAGATTCTTTGCTTGGTCAAACTTTACTCAGGCTTTTGAATCTTCTGCTAGGCCCATCTGTGCACTTCTCTGTAAAATTCAGTTTTAGCAAAAAACTCTGTTAAGTCAGTTTAGCAAGAATCCCCTAGCATTGATATCTGATTGGGTTCCTCATCCTCCATCATCCCCCAGGTAATGTCTGATCACCCTGGCCAGTCGTCAGCAAGAATCTTGTTAGGTCAATTGAACCAGAATCTATGTTACTCTTGATGTTCCTCTTAGTCGTTGTCCATCCACAGACCCCTACACTGCTCCTTGGCCATAAATTCGCACCTGCCCAGGCTGTATTCAGAGTTGAGTCCAATCTCTCTGCCCTGCTGCAAGACCCTGTTGAGTAGTCCCTATAAATACCATGATGGTCTTGGGTAAAGTATTCCTTACAGTACTTAAACAAGTATCATTGAATATTTTTTCTTTAACAATATCTTAAGCCAGGTGTGGTGGCTCATGCCAGTAATCCCAACAGTTTAGGAGGCCAAAGCAGGAGGATTGTTTGAGCCCAGGAGCTCAAGACCAGCCTGGCCAATATAGTGAGAATCCATCTCTACAAAAAATTTAAAAAATTATTCAGGCGTGGTAGCACACGCCTGTAATCCTAGCTACTTGCAGAAGGATGCTTGAGCCCGGGAAGTTGAGGCTGCAGTGAGCAAAGATTGTGTCACCACACTGCAGCCTGGGCAACAGAGTGAGACCCTGTCTCAAATATATTATATATATTTATTAGTATATATTTATATATAATTAATATATATTACATATAATATATATTTGTTATTATATATTATATATTA
>NW_016814956.1:105824-110306 GCF_001698545.2 Rhinopithecus bieti | reverse complement strand
AAAAAAAAAAAAAAAAAAAAAAGCTCCACATATCAAATAAACATTTATTCTGTATAACGTAAAATTTTAAAAGTTTTGTCAAGAGGACACCACAGTGGAGCCAGAATCTAGTCTGCGTAACCTGAGTCCTACTCAAACCCTCGCCCACCTGCTGTGCCTGGGGTGCAAGAGAGGGCTATAGTCTAAACTTGGAAGTGGTCAAAGTCTGCCCTTTGGCTCCAGCTCACCACTTCTGATGTCAGCCACTTTCTACCCTGCCAGGTTCCCACCCCATCCACTCTAGATATCAATCTCATTAATCCTTGTTAAGTGATCATAAATTAGAGTGTGACAGTCTCCTAGGATATTTGAACTTCAATAAGCAATACCCAAGCAAAGTCTTCTCCAACTCTGCCCCCCAAACCCATGAAGGAGGATTTTGCAAGCCACTTTAGATATACCTCTAAACCCTGATTTAGCCCACACACACGCAACATAACATAGACACTATTGCTATAAGAAGGAAATCTACCCTTTCCTTGTAAATCTTCAGAGAAAGTCCTTCTGCCACCAGGTTCTAGTTTCAAACAATTCAAACTTGGGGGTTACTACTAAATTTTTACTAAACCGAGGCACAGAAGAATTTCCTAAATAAAAAACTATAAACCTCTCTGTCCCTAGAAATGTGTGAAGGGATTTAAGAGAACAGGAGAGCTTTGACTCAGCCACAGCTCAACTTTCCACAGCTCATGTAGGTTTCCTTGGATTAGTATCAGACTGGAAGCAGGAATATCCTGCATACATGTGACAACACACGCGCACACACACACGCACACACGCGTCTTCCCTTCTCTTCCGCCTCCAGTCTTTCTCAATTGTGTTATCTAAAATTAGATCAACTCGACTCTTCCCACACGCATGTATTATGCTCAAATACCTTAAGGTTAAATTCTAGCTGTTAACAGCATTAGGGGTACAGCTAAAGACAGCTCCTAAGGTGAGCCTCACCAAACTCTCTCCCCTGATGGGTGAAATCTTGGGGAGTTTGGATCATTTCCACTTCAAAAGGGTTTTAAGAGTTGCTTGCTGGTCTCCTCTGACAAAAGCCTTTTGAGCCTTTAACAGAGTGTTTTACTTCTTAAAAGATCAAAGTTACACAACTCCATGAATAAGTGAATTCAACATTAAGGCATTCAAGTTCAGCCTAAAAATCTAACCTCTGGCCCAAGTTGGGCTGCCAATGTAACAAATATTTTTAACTTATCTTTAATTAAAAAAAAAAGAGACTATGCCTGCCTGCAACTCTCCATGCCTCCTCCTTCTCCTTTACTTGTGTTGTCTTTCATTTACCACGTCCCACAACTACATTTTGTGATTTCCTTTGTTTGCACAGTCTTTATTTGTAATCTTTATTAACAATAACAGGAATTTAAATTATCCCAGTTCTAGCACATACATGACATAATTTAACACCCTATGAAGTTTTGTTATGATGCTTAACATTCAAATAAAAAAATTGAGGCTCAGTGGCATCAATGGTTTCATTCAAGAAGTGGCAAAATAAGATAGGCACTCTGCTCATCTGATTCCAAAATCAGTAGTTATTCATGGAATTTTTTTCAACAGATATTAAGAAATGACTTTATGCTAGGTACTGTACTAAACACTAGGAATAGTACAGTGATGGACAGGTAGCTTATGAAACCACCTTTGCAAAATTATGGCAGTAAGAGAACTATGACATAGTTGACTCCATCTCGCTTCTAACCTCTGAGCTGTCTTTGTTCATTGCTGAGAATAGGCCAAGCTAACTTTGGGAGGGATTTAGTTTATAGTTTAACCTTAAAGCAAAGATGATAATAGCCCTTCCTAAAACTATCCCCTCCTTGTTTGGAGACTGAAACTGCCTTTGTGAAGCTAATGAAAGGCCACAAGGTTAGGATTATGGGAGGGGCCTGAACTCTGCTAAGATGTAGGGGTAGTCAAATGATAACCAGTCATTGTTCCAGAGGTCACAAGATTTATGACTTCCCCAATTGCTCCTATAGGTAAAATCACTATTGTAGAACCTAAGATTGGTCTCTTGAGATGTTTTTTAGACTTTTGCATTCTGGCAACTGATTGACTCTACTCAGACCTATGACTTGTGACTCACCTGGTCCTGTGGACCCTGCACAGAGGCAGACCCAGTGAATAAGGACCATTTTCCACACCCCTGTGATTTCATCCTCAACCAATCATCAGCACCCATTCCCTAGCCCCCTGCCCACCAAATGATTCACAAAAATTCTAGCCTCCGAGTTCCTAGGAAGACTGATTTGAGTAATGAACTCCTGTCTTCCACATGGCTAGCCCTGGATTAAACTCTTTCTTTATTGCAATATTGCTGTCTCAGTGAATTGGCTCTATCTGTGCAGAGGGCAAGAAGATCCCATTGGGTGATTACACGGTATACCCCAACTGTCTATATTCACTCTATTTGCCCCCCAATTATTTCATATTTCCTTTATTTTGGGACATTATAAATGTTCAATACATACTTATTGAATTGAATTGAAGATAACCTATTATGTACATGAAAGATGGTTTGAATAGCAAGTGTCAGATTCTCAACTGAATAGGTTTATGTAGGGTACATGTGTTGAGGGATGAGTTTCTAACTTAAATTATATTGATCAAGCAGATAGTGACAGACTCTCCTTGACCAAACTTTTGTCAGGCTCCTCTGAATTATTTTCCCAAATGGGTCTCAACTTTTGGACTTCCATGTCCATCTTTGCATCCCTCAACTTTAGCAAGAATCCTGCTACATCAGTTTAGCCAGAAACTGCCCCCCAACTCAATAACTGATCACCCTCAATATCTAATCAGTTTCCTTGTCCTTCACCATCCCCCAGGTGATGTGTGATTCCTCTGGCCTGTCTTCAGTAAGAATCTTGTTAGGCCAGTTTAGCCAGAAATCCCCCTTACCCCTGATGTTTCCTCTTAGTAATTTCCCATCCACTGACCCCCATGGGCCCTGCTCCCTGGCAATAAATTCCTACTTTTTTTGTTGTATTCAGAATTGATTCCAGTCCTATACTGAAGTATTTTTTCCACTATGGCAATAGTCCTAGATAAAATCTGTTTTACCACTTTTACTGCTGTCAGGCTCTGGTTTGTCTTTAACAATAGCAGAAAGGAGCCTCAAATTCAGTTATCAGAAGCTCAACCAAGACTCAATATGATGGCATCTGGTCTCTTCCTTTTTTGTTATCAGTCTGTTCTCCAAACAGCAACCAAAGGGGCCTTGTAATTACACAAACTGTAGGGGAGGAAAACTTGCTTCCTTCTACATTTCTACGTTCTTTGGCTAGTCTACAAATTACATTGGCATAAGACAAATTAACAAGATAAAAATAATTTTAATTATGTAAATAAACACAGAAGTCCCACAAAAATATGAGACTCAAGGAAGCAGCCAAATGATTGAGGCTTATCTATCCTGCTGAGCTATAGAAAAGAATAGGGGCATGGGACTTTTGTGGGGTGGTGGAGATAGATTATGGAAAGGAGCAGAGAAAAAATGTATGGTGAATAAAGGTTGCCTTGTTTTACAGATAAAAGTCTCTCAGGTGATGAAAGTTGTCTTGAAGTAGCTCTCTTCCTGGTACAGATACCTCTACCAATAAGATTTCCTTTATAAATGCAAATTTCCTTTACAAAAGGGGGATTTTATATTTTATTTTAGGCAGTTGAGGGGGAGGTGAAGAGCTTTTTTCTTGCATTGGCTGGTTCTCAATTTCTTTTAGCTCAAAATAATCAATATGCCAAAATGGCATATTTTGGGGTGACATGTTCTGAACCCCTTCAAAATCAAGTTTCAAACCTGCTTAACATCCTGCTTAAAATAACCTCAATAGCTTCCCATTGTTATTAAAATAAAATCTAAGCACCTTCCTTTGGCCTAACAGTGGTTCTTAAAACATGGTGCCTGGACCAGCAGCAGCAGCAGCAGCATCTGTAAACTTGTTAAAAATGTAAATTCTCAAACTCACGCAGACCTCCAGAATCAGAAACTCTAGGGATGGGACCCAAGTACTTGTGACTTAATCCCTCCAGGTGATTCTGATGTTCGCTGGAGTTTGGGAACCATTGGCCTCTAATACCCCATACAGCCTGACTCTTGTAGACATTTTTGACCTCCTCCAGTTCAACTTCCTCCATGGTCCAGTCCACTTCAGCTACCCTGGCCTTCTTTCTTCCAATTAAATATCCAAGCGGATGCCTAGCCCAGGAATTTTTCACTTGCTATTCCCTCTGCCTGGAATACATTTTCTAAGATCTTGGTATGCCCCAGGTCTTTTATTTTATTTTATTTTATTTTATTTTATTTTATTTTATTTTTTATTATACTTTAAGTTCTAGGGTACATGTGCATAACGTGCAGGTTTGTTACATATGTATACTTATGCCATGTTGGTGTGCTGCACCCATCAACTCGTCAGCACCCATCAATTCATC
>NW_016814956.1:97942-104007 GCF_001698545.2 Rhinopithecus bieti | reverse complement strand
CTACCGCATCCGGCCGAATTATCTTATTTAATTTTCACTTCTTAAATTTCTGCATCCCCCCACCAACTAGAATGTAACCATGATGGCTGGGACCTTATCTGTATATGTGGCTCAATAATTACTTGTTGATGAACTATCAAGTGTGTGGTATTTAAGCAAACGTGTGATTTTGTCCATGACTATTTGAAGACACAGTATAGGTACTTCTTCTGTTTCCTACATATCCATGATTTATTACTCTGAGTCTTAAGAGTATTTTATGACAGCTATATCCACTGAAGTTTTGGTGCATTTATAACAAGTACTTTAGAAAAGTACAAATAAGTTTGAAAGGACCTGGTCTTGTACCCCTTCCCTTTCCAAGGTGTACCAGGATACTAGCCTGATAAGGGAGCATTTTCATGAGGTTCATCAACTTGTCCCTGCCCAAGTGTTCCCCAGGTATGTCTCACATCAAGTAATGAACAAAAGAATATTGCTGGCTGGGCCCGGTGACTCATACCTGTAATCCCAGCACTTTGGGAGGCGGATGCGGGCAGATCACAAAGTCAAGAGATCAAGACCATCCTGGCCAACATGGTGAAGTCCCGTCTCTACTAAAATACAAAACTAGTTGGGTGTGGTGGCATGCGCCTGTAATCCCAGCTACCTCGGGAGGCTGAGGCAGGGGAATTGCTTGAAACTGGGAGTCAGAGGTTGCAGTGAGCCGAGATCGCGCCACTGCACTCCAGCCTGGGCGACAGAATGAGACTCTGTCTCAAAAAAAAAAAAAAAAAAAAAAAAAAAAAAAAAAAAAAAAAAGGGAATATTGCTGTAAATTGATTAAAAGGGCTCTTCCTTAAAACTTAAAAAGGCAAAAATATGTGAAAACAATTGTAAAACAAACGATATTGAAGAAGTCACTTTTAAAGAAAATTGATTTGTACCTACCATGAAATACTTTTGTGAGAAATATTTTGAGTTAACAAAACTCATTTTCTCCTTTGAATGTATCTTTGTCAAGTAGGTGATAGCTTCCTTTTCAAGCCTACCCTAGAAGTTACAAAACAAATAAACAAAATTTCTAAGTCAAGATCCATATTAAACAACCAGCAAGGTTCCTCTCATTCCAACCCTCTTCCAAAATCATCATCATTGTCATCGACATTGTCACTGTTACTCAGTACTCTGCTCTTATAATTCTATTCTCATTTATATATCGAGTTTCAGATATTTGATCTGATCTGTTTTTTCTCAACAGGAACTTATTGATCTTCACCATTTGTGTGAAATGGGGATAATAATTGCTTTTGATTCATCCATGCATGTGCTGTTTGAAAGAGTGATAGTGCTATATAGGCTGGATGTGGTGGCTCATGCCTGTAATCCCAGCACTTTGGGAGGCCAAGGCAGGTGGATCACCTGAGGTCAGAAGTTTGAGATCAGACTGAACAACATGGTGAAACCCCATCTCTACCAAAAATACAAAAATTAGCCAGACGTGGTGGCGGGCGCCTGTAATCCCAGCTACTCAGGAGGCTGAGGCAGGAGAATTGCTAGAATCCAGGAGGCAGAGGTTGCAGTGAGCTGAGATCACGCCACTGCACTCCAGCCTTGGGAACAGGGCGAGATTCCATCTCAAAAAGAAAAGAAAAAGAGTGACAGCGCTATATAAAGAAAAGGTATTATCATTATGTTATTTCAAGGATATCTGTGTGGGAGAAGGAGCAGATGCTTCTATTTCCTCTAAAGATTCCCTATAAGCCATTCCCTATCATCTATATCCCCCAGAATGCATTGATTTTACATAGAATCAAGTAAGATTGATTACTCCTAAAGATACCCAACTTCAGGTAAAGGAGAATAGCTGGGTAGTACAAAATCTGAGTCAGAACTCATCTTAAGGAGGAATCTGAAGGAAATGAACCTCCAAAACAAACTCCAAGTGCCGCCATGAGCCCCTATCATTCGTCTGCTCCATACATCAGAACAGGCTTCATAAAATCAGCTATACCAATACCTAAAAAGTAAAGGAAGCCATTACCATGTCTCACTACATTAGAAATCCTCTTTTGAGATACAGTCACACAAAGGCCACACTATTCCCCTTGCACAGTTTAGAAACTTCTAGAAACATTGCAATTCTTTTTTGTCACTAGTCTGTTGCTCAAGCTGCCGCTTCTGTATAGCAAATCAAACTCTGGATCCTGCCCAAGGCCTCACACCTTCCAAAGCATCTGTCTAACCTGCAGAAAGAGAACAGTTATTCCAAGAGAGCACCTTGGATTGTGAAACAACATGACGCAATATCTCATGTGGTTTGCTTCTGCGTGACAAGGATTTGCATCTGTGCCTGCGAGGCCCACGGTATTGCAGGCTCCTTATTCATCATAGCACACCATGTAAGAATTGGCACAGAAGGCCATAAATGTAATTGTAATTCAGAGGACAGTTGTGAAGTCATAATCATATATAATAACACCTTGTAATAATGTCACTCCTGTCCCTTTAGGAACCTCTGGTACTTCACAGACATCTCTTTGTGCTCAGCTCCTGCTCTGCTAACTAACACTAAGCTTTTCTCACCCTACCTCAGCAGAGGGAGTAAAAGAAATTTTGTCCTCACTCTTCCTGAGCCAACCCTTCAGAGTGGAGGCCCTTGCATTTGTTTTCCATTGTTCGGTAAGAAATTACCACAAATGTAGCAGCTTAAAACAACACTAATTTATTAGCTCACAGTGCATGTAAGTCAGAAGTCAGCCACAGGATGGCTGGTTCTCGGCTCAAGGTATCACATGGTTGAAATCAAGGTGTTGGCCTGGCTGGGTCCTTGTCTGGAGAGTCTGGGGAAGGAACTGACTTCCAAGTTAATCCTAACTGTTGGCAGAATTCAGATCCTTGCAGCTGTTGGACTGTAGTCTATTTCCTCCCTGGTTCTCAGCTGGGGGCCATCCACTGCTCTTAGAAATGGTCTCACATTCTTTCTCACACTCTCCCCTTCATCTTCAAGCCAGCCACAGTGCACTGAATCCTTCTTGGGCTTGAAATCTCCAACTTACTCTTATGGGAGCAGCCAGAGGACACTCTGCTTTTAAAATAAGCTCACCTGATTAGGTGAGGCCCACCCAAGGTAATCTCCCTTTTGCTGTATAACATAATGTCAGCACGGGAGCACTATCATATTCACATTCAAAGGGAAGAGGATTATACAAGGACAAGGTTCATTGGAATCATCTTAGAATTCTGCCTACCACAGCCTGAAGGGATAAAAGTGATAGCAATGGTGAATATGGGCAAGTAGAGCGTATAGCAAGCTTTGAGGGTCACTTCAAAGGGACAAAGCCCTTCAGATCCTCATTTCCCCAAGCTTGTGTACCACCATTTTTAGAGGATGATATTGAACTCAGTGTATCATTCCAGGCAGCAATACTATCTGTAAAAATTGTGCTTCCCATGGGAGCTTCCCCAAGTCCCCCAAATTCAGGAGACCTGCCCATGTTTACTTTGTCATACAGTTTATCACAAGGGACTCTGACAGGCTTTGGTGTGTTCTCCACAAGATTCCAACTTGAGAGTAGGACTGTGTCTTCTTCATTGCTGTATCCCCACGGTGCCTATAGACAGCAGGTTCTAAATAGATGTCTGTTAAATGGATTGTGTACCAGAATGATAGAACTGTTTTATGAATCCTCATGATATCTTCATGTTTGATCATTGTATTAGTCCGTTCTCACACTGCCATAAATATCTGAGACTGGGTGATTTATAAAGAAAAGAGGTTTACTTGGCTTATGGTTCTATGGGCTATACAGGCCTCTGCTTCTGGGGAGGCCTCAGGAAACCTACAATCATGGCAGAAGGCAAAGAGGAAGCAGGCACGTCTTCACATGGCCGGGGCAGGAGAGAGAGAAGGGGAGGTGCTACACACTTTTAAACAACCAGATCTTGTGAGAACTCACTCACTATCAGGAAAACAGCAAGAGGGCAATATGCCCCATGATCCAATCACCTCCCACCAGGTCCCTCCTCCAACATTGGGAATTACAATTTTACATGAGATTTGGGTGGGGACACAAATCCAAACCGTATCAATCATTTTTGCTGGTTCATTAACCATTGCTTTTACTAGTATGCATAGTATTTATAAAACCGCATTTGGATGGATGAGCATTTATCAACTGCCTATTCTATGCCAAATTCATGGGAGAAACAAAAAATAATGAAGATGAAATCCCTGTCAAGGATTTCCTACCTGCTCTCTGTTAGGAAGGACTGGCATATAAACAATTAGAACAATGACACAAATCTGACCGTGCCACTCCGCTGATTAAAACTCTCAGATATCCCCCAGTTGCACTTGGGTTAAAATCTAAAATCCTGGCTGGGTATGGTGGCTAATGCCTGTAATCCCAGCACTTTAGGAGGCTGAGGTAGGCAGATCCCTTGAGCCCAGGAGTTCCAGGCCAGCCTAGGCAACATGGCAAAACTCCATCTCTACAAGAAAAAAAAAAATTAGATGGCCTTGGTGGTATGTGCCTGTAGTCCCAGCTACTCGGGAGGCTGAGGTGGGAGGATCACTAGGCCTAGGAGGTGGAGATTGCAGCGAACCAAGATCGCACCACTGCACTCCAGCCTGGGAGACAGATCAAAGCCTTGTCTCGAAAAAAATATATCTAAAATCCTTACTGTGATCTTCAAGACCCTACATGACCTGTCCTGTCCTTCCCCTCCAGTCCACACTTCCTTATAGGCCAGCCATGCTAGACACATGTCTTTTCAGATACAAGGCCTTCAAACCAGTGGTGTGCTGGTAAATGTTTAACAATGGGCTCTCCAGAAGAAAAATAAACAAACATGATTTGTGGCATTTGCCAATTTCCACAATGCAAATATTCACACTGTGATCAATTTCAAGTTACCAATGTCAACCAGATAACAAAATTGCTGAAAATTTAACAGTTGGCTCTTGATAGCAGGTTTGAGTCAGCTCCAACACACTACTGCTTCAAACATGTTATTTCTTCTGTTCATTCCCTGTATGAGGTTGAATAGTGTTCCCTCCAAATCATGTCCACTCAGAACCCCAGAATGAGACCTCATTTGGTGACTGCACGCCACGTATCTGAAAACAATAAAATTTATTTTTAAAAAAGAATGTGACCTCATTTGGAAATAACATCTTTGCAGACATAACTAATTAAGGATATCAAGATGAAATCATCTTAGATTTAGGGTAGGCCCTAAACCTAATAATTGATGTCCTTTTAAGAAGAGGAGAGGACACAGAGACACACACAGAGAAGTAGGCCATGTGGAGACAGAGATTAAAATTATGCTGTCACAAATCAAGAAATGCCAGGAGCTACCAGGAGCTGGAAGAGGCAAGAAAGAATTCTTCTGTAGAGTCACAGAGAGCATGGCCTTGCTGCACCATGATTTCTGACTTCTAGCTGCCAGAACTGTGAAAGAATAAATTTCTTGTGTTTTAAGCCACTCAGCTTATGGTATTTTGTTACAGCAGCCTTGGGAAACTAATACATCCCCCATATTTGATCTTGGAAAATCCCTTTTCATCCATCAAGCTTCAAGTTAAACATTACTTCCTCAGAGAAGCCATTCCTGACTAAATCAGATCCCCCCATCAAAAGTTAGATTTCTTGGCCAGGCACGGTGGCTCACACCTGTAATCCCAGCACTTTGGGAGGCCGAGGTGGGCGAATCACCTGAGGTCGGGAATTTGAGACCAGCCTAACTAACGTGGGAAAACCCTGTCTCTACTACAAATATAAAATTAGCCAGGCATGGTGGCGCATGCCTGTAATCCAAGCTACTCGGGAGGCTGAAGCAGGAGAATCACTTGAACCCGGGAGGCAGAGGTTGTGGTGAGCCGAGATTACACCATTGCACTCCAGCCTGGGCAACAAAAGCGAAACTCTGTCTCAAAAAGTAAATAAATAAATAAATAAATAAATAAAAAGTTACATTTCTTTTTAGTCTGTGTTATACTTCATAATAAAATATGGAAAGATAGGTAGATAGATTGATAGGATTTTTTTTCCATGTCTTTTTTTTTTTTTTTTTTTTCA
>NW_016814956.1:89166-96247 GCF_001698545.2 Rhinopithecus bieti | reverse complement strand
TAGGTATAGGAAAGCAAGTTTTTTGACTACTGGCTTGAATGGTAGTTTCTTATGATAAAACTAGATTTACACAATGAAATTTCAAGAACATTTATAAACAAGTCTATTCCACTAAGATAAGATTTATAAACCTAACACTGTAAAAGCACACAAAAGTGACTTATTTAATTTTGTATGTGCTTCATGTGATATAACACATATCACTTAATAACCGAGTGGCAAATGGAATTTCAACACTTCTTTGTTGTAGTACTTTTGTAAGAAAAGGAGCAAAATATTGTATTGAATGAATCTAAAGTAGAATTCATTCAACAAATGCATGGCCTCAAAATTCGTTTGGTAAAACAAAGGCAATCTTGCTCAAAAGACAAAGCTGTACATTCTGATATTCTAGTCTTGGTTTTGCCACTTAGTGGATTGTGCAAGTCACTGGGCCTCATTTGATCCACGCTATTTACAAAGTCGATTTCTGCTCTCATGTTGTATCTGTAGGAGGTAATGCGTTTGGAATTAAATCAAGCCGTCATTACGGAAGCTTAAATGTTTTGAAATGCTAGTACAAAAAAATCATACACTTTCCCAAGGTAATCTGAGATTCAGGAGGAAGTTACTTGAATTGGTACAGATTCTGATTTTGACATGCCTATGGCCTTACACCATAGGTCATTGTTTCTTTGGCTATATTCTCCCTCCCACAATAAACCATGGAATGTTCTCATCCATCATTCCAATTTTAAAATAATCAGCTTATAAACCCAGTAAATAGGTGGTGAATCTGAGAAGCCCTATAAGATCCAAACAAATGAAACGATACCAGCCTACATTCAATGAAGGCCAAATAAAATTATGAGCTTTCTGTTTTCTCCTGGTCTAGTCTCATGTGACAGCAGAGAGAAAGGGAAAGAAACCAAACAGTTTTTCATCGTAGGACCCTACAAATTCCCTTCCTAACTGGTGTCGAATCAAGCATGGGGGGTATCATTCAAGGTGACATTTACTGCTTCCCTTTCCTTCTGCTTAGAGGCCAGCACATGCAGCAGCCTGAAACCTGACCTCAGACACTGATCTCCTATTTGACCCATGAACCTAGCCTGGGACAGTTCAGTTATACACATTCATGAATCATGCGGCTATCACTTTCCCCTGTCACAGCTGGTTAACCTTGGGGAATTACCATGGGAACAGTCTTGTCCCATGCTTGCTCATGAGATCCAGCATAGATACTGTGCACCTGCCCCAACTGAGTTTCTGGGAAAGTGTGTCTTTTCTCCCCCAGCCTCTGTCTCAGTGACAGAGACACGAGTCTTTTGTGTGCCCCTATGGACCCTGAGTCTTGCACATCTGCAATGAATTCCAAACCCAGGAAACTTATTTCCGAGCTTTCGAAGTGTTTAGATTTGAACTGGGATCTTTGAAACTTAAAGGTTTCCTCATTATATAGGGTTAGGAATTCCAAATATTTTAACCTGGGTGTATTACAGGGGAACTTCAAAACAGAGAAAAGGAGCTTCCTAGATGCCAGTGAACCCAGGGTCATGCCAATGGCTTTAGCATGCTGAGGTTCCCTTTTAGAAATTCTAGTGTTGCTTCTAGAGAGCTGCTAGGGCAATAGAAGACCGTGACAATCTATGGTTCCCTGACATTCCCTGGGTCTGGAAATACTCGGCAAATTTGAAGTCTTTTGTTGTTTGAGTTAAGAATATGCTTGGAAAAGTGCATCATTCAGCTCTCAAACTAAATGATGTAGGCTCTAAATAGCTCCCATGACAGTCTGTCTCAGAAAAGAATGCATTTCACAGAAGTATTCAGGGACTCCATTTTTTAAAGAGTTCTTGTAAGCCAATAAGAACTGAACATATAAGATATTAGAAAAAAAAAAAGCATGGAAAAATTTCCTTTAAAAGGCACTCCTGAGAAACTTAATTTAATGCCCTTAAAAAAATTACTGCCATCCACTGCAACCAAGGATTTGCTGGAGAAGAGAAGGTCAGGCTTTGGGGAAACTTCAATTCATTTTAGAAACACANATTTATAAAGAAAAGAGGTTTACTTGGCTTATGGTTCTATGGGCTATACAGGCCTCTGCTTCTGGGGAGGCCTCAGGAAACCTACAATCATGGCAGAAGGCAAAGAGGAAGCAGGCACGTCTTCACATGGCCGGGGCAGGAGAGAGAGAAGGGGAGGTGCTACACACTTTTAAACAACCAGATCTTGTGAGAACTCACTCACTATCAGGAAAACAGCAAGAGGGCAATATGCCCCATGATCCAATCACCTCCCACCAGGTCCCTCCTCCAACATTGGGAATTACAATTTTACATGAGATTTGGGTGGGGACACAAATCCAAACCGTATCAATCATTTTGCTGGTTCATTAACCATTGCTTTTACTAGTATGCATAGTATTTATAAAACCGCATTTGGATGGATGAGCATTTATCAACTGCCTATTCTATGCCAAATTCATGGGAGAAACAAAAAATAATGAAGATGAAATCCCTGTCAAGGATTTCCTACCTGCTCTCTGTTAGGAAGGACTGGCATATAAACAATTAGAACAATGACACAAATCTGACCGTGCCACTCCGCTGATTAAAACTCTCAGATATCCCCAGTTGCACTTGGGTTAAAATCTAAAATCCTGGCTGGGTATGGTGGCTAATGCCTGTAATCCCAGCACTTTAGGAGGCTGAGGTAGGCAGATCCCTTGAGCCCAGGAGTTCCAGGCCAGCCTAGGCAACATGGCAAAACTCCATCTCTACAAGAAAAAAAAAAATTAGATGGCCTTGGTGGTATGTGCCTGTAGTCCCAGCTACTCGGGAGGCTGAGGTGGGAGGATCACTAGGCCTAGGAGGTGGAGATTGCAGCGAACCAAGATCGCACCACTGCACTCCAGCCTGGGAGACAGATCAAAGCCTTGTCTCGAAAAAAATATATCTAAAATCCTTACTGTGATCTTCAAGACCCTACATGACCTGTCCTGTCCTTCCCCTCCAGTCCACACTTCCTTATAGGCCAGCCATGCTAGACACATGTCTTTTCAGATACAAGGCCTTCAAACCAGTGGTGTGCTGGTAAATGTTTAACAATGGGCTCTCCAGAAGAAAATAAACAAACATGATTTGTGGCATTTGCCAATTTCCACAATGCAAATATTCACACTGTGATCAATTTCAAGTTACCAATGTCAACCAGATAACAAAATTGCTGAAAATTTAACAGTTGGCTCTTGATAGCAGGTTTGAGTCAGCTCCAACACACTACTGCTTCAAACATGTTATTTCTTCTGTTCATTCCCTGTATGAGGTTGAATAGTGTTCCCTCCAAATCATGTCCACTCAGAACCCCAGAATGAGACCTCATTTGGTGACTGCACGCCACGTATCTGAAAACAATAAAATTTATTTTAAAAAAGAATGTGACCTCATTTGGAAATAACATCTTTGCAGACATAACTAATTAAGGATATCAAGATGAAATCATCTTAGATTTAGGGTAGGCCCTAAACCTAATAATTGATGTCCTTTTAAGAAGAGGAGAGGACACAGAGACACACACAGAGAAGTAGGCCATGTGGAGACAGAGATTAAAATTATGCTGTCACAAATCAAGAAATGCCAGGAGCTACCAGGAGCTGGAAGAGGCAAGAAAGAATTCTTCTGTAGAGTCACAGAGAGCATGGCCTTGCTGCACCATGATTTCTGACTTCTAGCTGCCAGAACTGTGAAAGAATAAATTTCTTGTGTTTTAAGCCACTCAGCTTATGGTATTTTGTTACAGCAGCCTTGGGAAACTAATACATCCCCATATTTGATCTTGGAAAATCCCTTTTCATCCATCAAGCTTCAAGTTAAACATTACTTCCTCAGAGAAGCCATTCCTGACTAAATCAGATCCCCCCATCAAAAGTTAGATTTCTTGGCCAGGCACGGTGGCTCACACCTGTAATCCCAGCACTTTGGGAGGCCGAGGTGGGCGAATCACCTGAGGTCGGGAATTTGAGACCAGCCTAACTAACGTGGGAAAACCCTGTCTCTACTACAAATATAAAATTAGCCAGGCATGGTGGCGCATGCCTGTAATCCAAGCTACTCGGGAGGCTGAAGCAGGAGAATCACTTGAACCCGGGAGGCAGAGGTTGTGGTGAGCCGAGATTACACCATTGCACTCCAGCCTGGGCAACAAAAGCGAAACTCTGTCTCAAAAGTAAATAAATAAATAAATAAATAAATAAAAGTTACATTTCTTTTAGTCTGTGTTATACTTCATAATAAAATATGGAAAGATAGGTAGATAGATTGATAGGATTTTTTTTCCCTGTTTTTTTTTTTTTTTTTTTTCAACATGTCATGTTTTACCCCACTTGACATGAGGGTAGGGAAGGGACCTGGATCTTGTTCACTGCATATTCCCAATCCTTATGGCAGAGTTCCTGTACTTAGTAGATACTCTTTCTTTGTTCTGACTCTCTCCTGGGTCTCCTACATCACCATGTGCTCCTCTCAGTATCCTTTGCTGTTTCCCCTTCATCTCCCCAACCACTAAACGTTAGAAGGTCCCACAGCTCAGTCTTCAGACCTCTTTTCTTCTCTATCCACATTTACTTCCTAGGTAATTTCATCTTGTTTCATGGCTTTAACTGCCTTCTCTATGCTGACAAATCCCACGTGTATATCTCCCCTGAACTATAGACTTGTCTATCCAAGATGCCTACTTGTAATCTCTGCCTCTGTGTCTGTTAGAGTGTTTGATTTCTTAGTCTCAATGCAAGTTACAGATGCAGTTGTTTTGTGAAAATTCGATGAGCACTTTTCTGTTAGAATGTGATATTTCAATTAAAAATTATTTTTAAAGTAAAAAAGTAATTAACAAGTCCCAAAGCAAAACTCCTAATCTTGCCCCCTTTGCCTGTTTCTTGCACCACCTACCCCATATTGGTATCTGGAAACTCCATTTTTCCACCTGCTCAAGGCAGAATCATTGGAGGCATCCTTGGCTTCCGACACCCATGTCCAATCCATCAATTCTGCAATTATGTTCTCACTTCAAAATATATCTAGAGTATAGCCACTTCTTTCCACTTTCCAGTGCAAGCCATCATTCTCTTCTCCCTTCACCAGTCAACGGTCTATTCTCAGCACTGCAGCCCCATCACTCCTTGGCTGAACACCTCCCAATGACTCCACTTCCCACTCAGAGTAAAAATCCAAGTGCTTTTCAGAGCCTGATCCTATCCCCTTATGCCTTTCTCCTCACTTACTCCACATCACTGTCCTTGCTATTCCTCAAATGGGCCAAGCACAGTCTTTTGTATTGTTACTCCCTCTGCTCAGAATTCTCTTCCCCAAAATATCTGCCTAGCTCACACCCCCCTCTTCCTTAAGGTTTCTGCTCAAATGTCACTTTCCCAGTGAGGCATCCTCCAACCACTCAATACAAAATAGTAACCCACCTCTCCCTGGCACTCGTTAACTCCCTTCCCTCGCTTTTTCTTCCTTCCAATACTTATTCATTTATTGTCATATCCACCCACTAGAGTAATAACCTCCGTGAGACTGGAGACTTTATCTGTTTTGTTCACTGTTCTATCTATCCCTAAGCTTAGACCAGTGCCTGGTACGTAGTAGGTGCTCAACAAATAAATGATCTCAGAGGGTAGAATTAACTGTTAGAATAGATGCCTCTTGAGAATACTGAAGAGGAAGGAATGTATTCTAGAACCTGTGAAGGGGTTAGAAATCAACAATACTTCACAAAGAAACTGATATTGAAACACAGTTATGGAAAATGAGTAGGACTTTTATTCTTTGAGAAAGGATAAAGGACAGTCTACAATTCCCATGCAAGCAAAAGTATTATTAGTTAAAATAAAATCCAAAATAAACAAAAAGGAAAAAGGAATTGTCTCATATTATAAACCAGGACCTTTCCCTATCAACTGTGGGACTAGTTAAAAATATAGGGTAAAACTTTTGCTGGATTAAACAATCTCAAGTAATATGTCCTTCTTAACAGAATCTGTTTAAGAGCAAGGAATTCACTAACTTCACTGCTTGTTAAAATAAAAACATTAAAATTTCACCTGCAATGCCTCTTGAAATTCAGTTGATAAGCCCGCCTCAATTTGGTTTCAGTTTATTCTAAGCCTATGCTTATAGGTATAGGAAAGCAAGTTTTTTGACTACTGGCTTGAATGGTAGTTTCTTATGATAAAACTAGATTTACACAATGAAATTTCAAGAACATTTATAAACAAGTCTATTCCACTAAGATAAGATTTATAAACCTAACACTGTAAAAGCACACAAAAGTGACTTATTTAATTTTGTATGTGCTTCATGTGATATAACACATATCACTTAATAACCGAGTGGCAAATGGAATTTCAACACTTCTTTGTTGTAGTACTTTTTGTAAGAAAAGGAGCAAAATATTGTATTGAATGAATCTAAAGTAGAATTCATTCAACAAATGCATGGCCTCAAAATTCGTTTGGTAAAAACAAAGGCAATCTTGCTCAAAAGACAAAGCTGTACATTCTGATATTCTAGTCTTGGTTTTGCCACTTAGTGGATTGTGCAAGTCACTGGGCCTCATTTGATCCACGCTATTTACAAAGTCGATTTCTGCTCTCATGTTGTATCTGTAGGAGGTAATGCGTTTGGAATTAAATCAAGCCGTCATTACGGAAGCTTAAATGTTTTGAAATGCTAGTACAAAAAAATCATACACTTTCCCAAGGTAATCTGAGATTCAGGAGGAAGTTACTTGAATTGGTACAGATTCTGATTTTGACATGCCTATGGCCTTACACCATAGGTCATTGTTTCTTTGGCTATATTCTCCCTCCCACAATAAACCATGGAATGTTCTCATCCATCATTCCAATTTTAAAATAATCAGCTTATAAACCCAGTAAATAGGTGGTGAATCTGAGAAGCCCTATAAGATCCAAACAAATGAAACGATACCAGCCTACATTCAATGAAGGCCAAATAAAATTATGAGCTTTCTGTTTTCTCCTGGTCTAGTCTCATGTGACAGCAGAGAGAAAGGGAAAGAAACCAAACAGTTTTTCATC
>NW_016814956.1:84890-86993 GCF_001698545.2 Rhinopithecus bieti | reverse complement strand
AAAAAAAAAAAAAAAAAAAAAAATACATTGGTCAGGCCATTTCTGAATTCACAGACTTTCACTGCTACCTGGATCAACAAGGTTTTTTAGAAATCAGAAACACAAATCCAGATCAGGAGGAGAGTTCTTTGCCTATAAAGACAACTGTTTTTCCAACAACTGTAGGTCACCAGGGATGATGGATGATGAAGGGCTATGAACTTCACTGGAATTTCACAGAGAAGACAGCAATCAAAATACTTTTCTTCTCCCACAATGCAGACATTGAGAACACTATCTTGCCACTGTAAGATAGTGATCCGCCGGGGTGGGCGGATCCCGAGGTCAGGAGATTGAGACCATCTTGGCCAACATGGTAAAACCATGTCTCTACTTAAAAAATACAAAAATTAGCTGGGTGTGGTGGCATGCGCCTGTAGTCCCAGCTACTCAGGAGGCTGAGGCAGGAGAATCGTCAGCCTGGTGACAGAGTGAGACCCCGTAAAAAAAAAAAAAAAAAAAAAAACAAGAAAAAGAACACTATCTTGCCACTGACTCTTAAAATGCTAGAGAAGTTGGGACAATAGTTCGTGGGTAGGGATGAGGTTTGAGAGGACGAAAAGAAGATACGGATACAGATAGCAGGACAAATAAACAAACAAACAAACAAAAAAGCATTACTTATTCCAGAAACTATGTTCACTTCTGTCAGGTTTCTCAACTCCAAAGCTAGGCATGTGAAAATTCATTCAAAAGTAGAAAATGACCTATTCCCTACCAGATCATAAATTCCAGGAAATGCCAGGCGCTTTGACTATTATGGCCCATATGCCATGAATTCATTAAAACACAGACCTGTTTAAGTTACAGGAAGCACAGCTTTGTGGAATGAGCACCAGACTGAGTTCTGGCTTGACTGTTCTCTTTTAAGTGATGCTAGGCGATCTGCTTAATCTTTCTCTGAATTCTAACTCTCCAACTGTAAGAAGAAAGAGAGACAGGAGAGAGAAGAAGGCAGGAAAAAAATTCTCCATTTCTCTTGCTTATCATTGAAGGATTCTGTGAGAATTGACGAATAGTATCCTTAGAACACTGAGAGGCTTCTGGAAGCCATTCACATCTTAATGCCACTAATAGCTGCTGCTGATGTGAAGGCATCTCTCAGAGCTGCAAGCATGGAGCTTGGTCCATATCCCCACAGGACTCCACAGCGCCTGGGATATCGACAGAGGTTCATACTACACACTTCCTTCTTCAGCAAGTCCCACTTGTAAATGATGGTTCATTGGTATTCCCTGATGTTCCTTGTGTAGGAGGTAGAAGCTGACTGCTTATTTTTAAAATAATTTCCTAAGAGAGACTAAAAAAAAAAAAAAGCATTTTAACTGGGGAAAGGAAGGGAAAGGAAACATCTCATTCAGGGATAAATGGATTGATTTATTTGCTCACTCCACAAACTTTTCTGGAGCAGCTCCAATGTGCCAGAAACTGTTCTGGCCTCTGGGGATTCAAGGCCAAATGAGGCAGGGCTCTGAGCACAGGGAGCTTGTCGTCTCATGGGAGAGGAAGATGACCAAGCCTGTGATCCTAACACTGTGCTGAGGGTAAGACCATGTGCTTACAAGAGCCCATTTTGGCTATATATAAACTGTTGTGGGGTTTCCAGAACAGGGCATGCCATGCACTGGATTGGAAAGACACATAGGAATTAGACTGAGAAGAAGGAAAGGGTATTCCAGGCAGAAGGACCAGCATCTGCAAACATAGGCATGAAATAGCTTTTCTACATAGAGAAATGGTAAATGAGACAATGTATGAGGATCGCTTAAGAAAGAGTGGGCATTCAAGAGAAAGCTGGAAAGATCTAAAATTGACACTCTAACATCACAATTAAAAGAACTAGAGAGGCAAGAGCAAACACATTCAAAAGCTAGCAGAAGGCAAGAAATAACTAAGATCAGAGCCGAACTGAAGGAGATAGAGACACAAAAAACCCTCCAAAAAATCAATGAATCCAGGAGTTGGTTTTTTGAAAAGATCAACAAAATTGACAGACCGCTAGCAAGGCTAATAAAGAAGAAAAGAGAGAGGAATCAAATAGATGCAATAAAAAATGATAAAGGG
>NW_016814956.1:70485-82826 GCF_001698545.2 Rhinopithecus bieti | reverse complement strand
GCACTATTCACAATAGCAAAGACTTGGAATCAACCCAAATGTCCATCTGTGACAGACTGGATTAAGAAAATGTGGCACATATACACCATGGAATACTATGCAGCCATAAAAAAGGATGAGTTTGCATCCTTTGTAGGGACATGGATGCAGCTGGAAACCATCATTCTTAGCAAACTATCACAAGAAGAGAAAACCAAACACCGCATGTTCTCACTCATAGGTGGGAAGTGAACAATGAGATAACTTGGACTCGGGAAGGGGAACATCACACACCGGGGCCTATCATGGGTAAGGGGGAGGGGGGAGGGATTGCACTGGGAGTTATACCTGATATAAATGACGAATTGATGAGTGCTGACGAGTTGATGGGTGCAGCACACCAACATGGCACAAGTATACATATGTAACAAACCTGCACGTTATGCACATGTACCCTAGAACTTAAAGAAGAAGAATAATAATAATAATAATAAAAGAAAAGCTACTGGAAACAGTCTAGCTGGGGTACAGGTAAAATGTAGAATACCTTAATATTGGAAGAATATGATTATACATCAAAGTCCATTTTAAGTAAAACTTTTGTTCAAAAAAAAAAAGAAAGAGTGGGCATTCAACAAATGTTGAAATGAATAGGCAGGGGGCGTCAGTGAGAGGCTTAAAGAGCCAGGCAACTGGTGGTGCCAGCCTAAGTGCCTCGCCTCATCCATGAGGCCCTGATTCTTTGGCTGTTAGGGGAAGAGGCAAGACGGATGGAGTGGTACACCCAGGATCCCATCTTGCCCCGCCTGTGCTCACCTTCCATCCTCAAAATTCCAATTGCAGTTTCTGCTCCAGCACCACACAGGTAAAGAGAAAGTGACTGTGTCGAATATGCTTTTCTCAGAATCACTGATTTGACAAGGTGCTTGTCTCTAAATTCATGACTGCAGAAAATGTCGTAGGACTGCTAGACAATGTGAACACTCTTAGCTAAAGAGATGCAGCCTTCTCTGGATACTGTGGTCTGAGATCTTAGAGAATGTGTTTTGGTGAGTTGGAGCAGTTACCTTCCAAAAAACACTAAGGATAACCAACGTTTACTAAGCTATCATTAGATGCCAGGCACTATGATTGTCAGAGAATATCCTGATAGCCAAGAAAAGACCTGTGAGAAACTAGCCATTAGAAACACAAAAAAAGCAAGCCCTTGCCAACTTCTGATTAGCACGTGAGATTTCTTTGTTAGTGTTTTAAATATATTCATTTCCCACAGTTCGGCAGTATGGAAGAGACATTTAGACCAGAGAATAAACGTGGAAGATCTTTCTCCTTTTAGCACAAATTTCTGAAGATCAAGCTTGGAAAACCCGGTGTCTGCTGCCCCCAGGTGGCCACAGTCGTCTTTTGCTTTCAGCAGTCGCAAGAAAGTGCATTTCATTCACCAACCAAGTGTAAGTGTAAAATTAAGGCTTTGGGTGGAAAAGACTACAGTCTTGTGTAAGGGTTTTCTCCTTTTCCATGTCTCTAGGGAAATTCTATGATTAAAATTGAAACATTTAAAAATTTCTCCAGAACAGCCTAGGAAATCCCAGTGGTAAACTCTGGTTTATCCTTGTTCAATTGAACGCCTTTGTCTGGGCATTCTGAACTCCATGAGTTTCTGAAATGTACAAACTCTTAAAACAGTTCACTTCCAGGAATTCAGTAAACCAATTCTGGAAACTATTTCAACTAAAGTCTTATCCATGCGCTGTGAAAGTTGTGAAGAATTTCAACCAAATTTCAAATTGGTAATTTTCAGGTCTTCTTCAACTATCCTCTCCACCCTACACATGCTCCTTAAAAATCTATCATGTAATAATCTTAGCAACAAATACATTATTCTCTCTACACATAGGCTAACAACTACTCAAGTCAAATTCTTTCCCATATTTTATTTGCCTTTTCTGGAACATTTCCTTATTCTCTTCACAGTACCTAATTTCTTCTACCCTAAGAAATTTCTACCCCAGAAATAATGTTTTCTGCAAAACCTTCCCCAGACTCCACTCAAGAAAACGTTTGTCAAGCCAATGATTTCAGCATCTCCACTTGGAGGAAAAAAAGGGGGGGGGGACAGAAATAGAAAGAGAGAAAAGAGAGAAGGACCAGAAAGCCTTATTTACATATCTGCATATAAACTATTCAAAAGCAAGAACTGCATCTAGTCTTTCTAATTTTTGCCTTCTCTTACATTATATATATATATACTTAATAATGACAGGAGAGTTCAGAACACCATCTTTTCCAAGAATTATGGATTTTGAGATTAGGAATGAAACATAATGAGCAAAAAAAACCCATAGCATATTGAATATATGTCTTTAAATAAAATTAACTCAAAACATTACATTTATTTGCAGATGTGTCTGTCTCCTCTGTTAAATGCCAGGCACTTTGCACCTTGTGAGTAAGAATCATGCCTGCTTTGACTTTTTTTAAAAAACAGACCTATTCATATGCCACAAAATTCACCTATTTCAAGTATACAATTTAATGATTTTTAGTGAATTTATAGAGTTGAGAAATTACCAACTCAATCCAGTTTAAGAATATTTCTGGCCGGGCACGGTGGCTCACACCTGTAATCCCAGCACTTTGGGAGGCCGAGGCGGGTGGATCACCTGAGGTCAGGAGTTCAAGACCAGCCTGACCAACATGGAGAAACCCTGTCTCCATTAAAAATACAAAATCAGCTCGGTGTGCTGGCACATGCCTGTAATCCCAGCTACCTGGGAGGTTGAGACAGGAGAATTGCTTGAACCCGGGAGGCAGAGGTTGTAGTGAGCTGAGATCGTGCCATTGCACTCCAGCCCGGGCAACAAGAACGAAACTCCATCTCAAAAAAGAAAAAAAAAAAAAAAAAAGAATATTTCCATCACTCCAAAAAGACTGTGCATGCTGTTTGCAATCCCCACCCTCTACCCTCAACACCAGGCATCCGTTAAATTGCTTTCTGACCATATAGAGTTCCCTATTCTGATTATGTCATATACATGGAATCATATAACACGTGGTCTTTTGCATCTGACTTATTTCCCTTAGTGTAATGTTTTTGAGGTTCATCCATGTTACAGCATGTATCAGTACTCCGTCCTTTATTTATTTATTTATTTATTTATTTATTTATTTATTTATTTATTGAAACTGAGTCTTACTCCATTGCCCAGGCTGGAGTGCAGTGGCGCAACCAGGGCTCACTGCAGCCTGGACACCCTGGGCTCAAGTGATCCTCCCACCTCAACCTCACACGTGGCTGGGACTACAGATGCGCACCACCCCACTCAGCTAATTTTTGTATTTTTTGTAGAGATGGGATTTTGCCATGTTGCCCAGGCTAGCTTTGAACTCCTGGGCTCAAGCTATCCACCTGCCTCGGCCTCCCAAAATGCTGGGATTACAGGTGTGAACCACTGTGCCTGGCCCACACATTTTTTAATCCATTTATCAGTTGATGGACATTTGGATTATTTCCATTTTTTGGCTATTACGAATTATGTTCCCATGGACATTGGTGTACACATATTTGCATGTTATAATATGTTTTCATTTCTCTCTAGATATTTAGAAAATTGCTGGATTTTATGGTAACTTTAAGAAACTGCCAAACTGTTTTTCCAAATTGGCTGTCCCGTTTTACATTCCCACCAGCAATGTATGAACGCTCTAGTTTTTCCACATCCTCACCATCCTTCTATGAGTGTGAAGTGGTGGTTCATTATGGTTTTAATTTGCATTTCCCTAAAGATTAATAATGTAGAACACCTTTTCATGTGTTCTACATTATCTTCTAGATAATCTTCTAGACCTACAAAGAAGATTTGTAGATCTTCTTTAGTCAAATGTGCATTCAAAACTTTGGCCCATTGCCCATTTTTTAATTGAGTTGCTTGTCTTATTATTATTTAGTTGTAGGAGCTCTTTGTACATTCTGGCTGGACACAAGTCCTTTACCAGAAATATGATTTGAAATATTTTTTCTGGTCTATGGATTGTCTTTTCAGTTTCTTTTTTTCTTTTTTCTTTCTTTATTTTTTTGAGACGGAGTTTTGCTCTTGTTGCCCAGGCTGGAGTGCAGAGGCAATATCTTGGCTCACCGCAACCTCCACCTCCCAGGTTCAAGTGATTCTTGTGCCGTAGCCTCCTGAGTAGCTGGGATTATAGGTGCATGCTACCATGCCCGATTAATTTTTATATTTTTAGTAGAGACAGGGTTTCACTATGTTGGTCAGGCTGCTCTGGAACTCCTGACCTCAGGTCATCCACCTGCCTCAGCCTCCCAAAGTGGTGGGATTACAAGCGTGAGCCACTGCACCCTGCCCTTTTCATTTTCTTAATAGTGTCATTTAAAGCACAAAAGTTTTATTATTTTGATGAAATCCAATTTATCAATTTGTTCTTTCACGTTTTGTGTATATCTAAGAGATTTTTGTCTAACCCAAGGTAACCAAGCATCTTAGTTCATTTTGTGATGCTATAACAGAATACCATGTACTTTATTTTATTCTATCTATTTTTTAACCAAAACTAGCTTTAATTTGTCCAAAAGCCACACACAGCTGTCTAGAAACTGTCTCTGGAAGGGAAGCCAAGAGAGAGTCCATTATGCACAGGGTCGAGAGGCCTCTAGAAGTTTTCAAGCAAGCCCAGGATGTGCTTTTGCTCCTTCTCCCAGAACTCCGCATACCCCTTGATGACATACCTGACAATTTTGATGGAACGTCTTCACATGTTTAGGATCTGGTGAACCCTCGGGCAAATCTGGGGGACACTGGCATTGCAGATCTTGGCCATAATGCAGTAGATGCACTGGAGAACAAAGAGCCCTGCATCCAAGCACTAGAGGTAGAACTCATCCCCCATGTCACTGTCTATGATCTCTCCACACTGGACCATGTCATGTTTTTCCCCTTCGTTCCTCTTGTCTGCCACCTGCATTGCACCCAGATATTGAAAATGCAACTCCATGAGTCTGTCAACCTACTCACTGTCATTTTCAGTTAATTTATTCAAAAGCCAGGTTCGCTGATGTCCTCTCAGTTTCCACAAAAGGAAAGTCAGAATGGAACAGACATGCTCTTTGTGTTCCCTGTCAGTGGTACCCACTTTCTTGATCTTCCTGGGAAATTCCATAAAGAGGGGAAAGATGGTTCATAAGCCAAGAATGTCAACAAATTTACCGCAGTTGTAGACGCCCTTGGATGCAATCAGCACTTTCAGGACCCTGCTCCATGAGATCTTCTTTTCCCTGAGCATGAGATTCATCAACTGAAGACCCTTGCCCTTCAGGAAGTGCTCACGATTGGAACTGAGCATTAGTTAGAAGCAGAGTGAATCAAACGGATTCTCCATCATCTCCTGCTCCTTTGCTGTGCTGGATTGTGTCTTTTAAACACAGATAACTGCTGAAGAAGTGCATGAATTCCATCCAGCTCCCCAAGCAATTTCCTGTTTTCATCGTTGTCCTGGAGCAATATGGCCTGCATTTCACTGCAATACAGTTTGTTGGCATCAAAAGGCCTCTTTGCCTTCAGCCTCTTCAACAGCCACTGAGGAAGACCCTGCTGGGCACCTCTCGTACACATTTCCAGCTAGAACTCAGCCATGTTTCCCACAATAACAAGAGTGTTATGGACACTATTGGCCCCCTCCTTCACAGACTCATCCAGGCGCTCCATGTTCTGCACCAGCAGTGCTGTCACCTACCCATCCACCAGAGCATCAATGAGTACTTCTGCTCCCTCTTACTCTCATAGAAGATGTCTATACATCTGTTAATTCCTGACTCAAATCAACCCCAGCTATGGACACGTCTGTATTATTGTGTCCAAGCAACCCAAGAAGTGACTGCACAGCATTCAGCTCCAGCAGAAGGTGATACAGGTCTGGCATGGTGGCCACCACATGCATCTTCTGAATGATGTCATGTAGGTCCAGTTGGGATTCCATGAACTTCTCTGGATTGTCTGGAAACTTAACCTGCAATTCTTGGTTTTTATATGCTCACTATTCAAATGTGAGGATCATTTTCTTCACTGAGCTTTCATCCAACAGCTCCTCCTCTTTTTCTTCCTCCTCACCCTCTGTGTCATTAATCTGAAGCAGCCATTTTTTTTTGTCATCCTCTGCTTCTTCCCCCACAATCATTTCCTCTTCCCAATCTTGAGTACTAGTTTGCTTCCGACGCATCTTCTGCTCCTCTTCTTTGTCATCTCGGGGACATTTTATGCCCCTGTTGGGCTGGTAGCTCAGAAGTTTGCCCGTGTCTGTGGTCCCTGGCACAGCCAACCTGTGTAATTTATAAAGAACAGAAATTTATTTCTTACAGTTTTGGAGGCTGGAAAGTCCAAGATCAAGGCACCAGAAAGTTTGGCGTCTGGCCAGGGCCCAGTCTCTGCTTCCAAGATAACACCTTGAATGTTGTATCCTCCAGAGGGGAGGAACACTGTTATTCATGTGGCACAAGAGCAGAAAAAAAGAGAGAACCCACTCCAGAAAGTCTCATTTTAAAGACATTAAACCCACCCATGAGGGCAGAGCCCCCACAACCTAATCACCTCTGAAAGGTCCCATTTCCCAGTTCCATTACAATGGCAATTAAATTTCAACATGAGCTTTGGAGGGGACAAACATTCAAACCATAGCATTCCACCCATTACCCCCCAAAAGTCACATTCTTCTCATATGCAAAACACATTCATTCCATCCCAATAGACCCCAAAATCTTAACTATTTTAGGACCAACACGTAAGTCCAAAATCTAGAATCTCATCTAAATCATATATGGGTGAGACTCAAGGCACGATTTATTCTGAGACAAATTCCCTCCAGCCATAAGCTTGTGAAATCAGGTTATCTACTTCCAAAATACAGTGGCGGGACAGGCATAGGATAGACATTCCCAGTCTAAAAGGAAGTAACAGACAAGAAGAAAGGGGTAACTGATCCCCAATATGTTCAGAACCCAACAGAGTGAACAACATCAAATCTTAAGGCTCCAGAACAATCTTCCTTGACTCTATGTCCCACCTTTTGGGCATATTAGAGTGGGCTATGTGCTTCCAAGACCTCAGGCAGCCACTCCCCCATGACTTTGCTGGACTCAGCCCATGCAGCAGTTTTCATGGGTTGAAGACTTGTGCATGCAGCTTTCCCAGGCTAGGACTGCATATTGGTGAGTCTACATTTCTGGGGTCTCTGCAGCGACCCTGAGCCCACGGTTCCACTGGCATTGTCCTAGTGATAGCAAGAGGAGGCAGCCAAATACCTAGGCAGATGGGGTGGGTAGCCAGTGAAACCCCAACTCCAAGCCAAAGACAGTTTAAAGCCTGAAAGCCAAGCTACAAGTTAAATCCTCAGACTGGACTGATAACTTGTCTTCCTGTTTGGCACACTTTCCTCTGATCGATCCCCTCCCTTTACCTATTTTACCTATACCTACCCTTTCCTAACTGGTTTTCTACAGTCATGCCCACCTTTGAATGGTGTCTTCGCTTTAACCTTTTTTGCATACTCACAAACCAATCAACATGCCCTCCCCATTCTGAGTCCATAAAAGGTCCTGGATCCAGCCACATGGGGGACTTTTCCCACCTTCAATTAGGGAAACCTCCACCCTCCGACATCCCCTCTCTGCTGAGAGTTTTCCTTTCGCTTAATAAATTCTACTCCACTCACTCTCCGGCATTCGTGTGCCTAATTCTTCCTGCTTGTGAGGCAAGAACTCAGACTTAGCTGAGCTAAGGAGCAGAAAGGCCGTAACATTAGTGGAAGTTCTCTGTGGTAGCTCTGCCCCATGACAGAATTTAAACATGGAATTTAAACTACCTGGGCCCCCAAGCTGTCCATGACATCCTTTGAAATCTAGGTAAAGGAAGCCACGGCCCCACATGTCTTGCATTCTGTGGGACTGCACAATTAGCACCACCTGGATGTAACCAAGGCTTAATGTTTTAATCTTTCAGAATAGCAGGTTGAATTGCACCTGGGCTTGCTTAAGCCATAGCTGGGACAGCCAAAGACTGCTGCACTGGAATGCAGGAAGCAGATACTTGAGGTAGCAAAGGGCAGCAAATGCTGAGATCCCACAGTCCTTTTTCTAGAAACCTTGCCCTCAAGGTCCCTGTGCTCTGAAACTGTGATGGAAGGGGCAGCCTCAAAGATCACCATAATGACTTTGGTTAATTCTCCATTGTCTTAATGAATAGCATCTGGCTTCCATCTATCTGTATTAATCTCCTTATCAAATGGTCCTTTGGCCACACTTTTGGTTTTTCTCTCCTAAACATGCCTTTGATTCTTTACGTAGCCAGGATTTTCCAAATCCTTATGTTCCTCTTCCCTTTTCATTAAAAATTCCATGTTTCAATCATTTGTCTCTTCTTGCATTTAACTGTATACAATTAGAATAAGTCAGAAAACACCCTGAATGCTTTGCTACTTAGATGTTCTTCTGTCATATCCTAGTTCATTGTTTTTAAGTTCTGCTTTCCACAAAACCTTCAGACATGGGTAAAATTCAGCCAGGTTATTTGCCATTTTATGACAAAGAAGGATTTTATTTCAGTTTATCATACCTTGTTTCCCATTTCCATCTGAGATCTCACCAGAATTACCTTTACCATTCATATTTCTACCAACATTCTGATCATGACTACTTAGTGATCTTTCAGAAGTTTCGGACTTTCCTGACTGCTCTCTTCTTCTGAGCCCTCACCAGAATCGCTCTAACACTTTATTCATGGCAATATAGGCTTTTGCTAGGATACTCCTCCAAGTTCTTCCAACCTCTACCCATCACCCAGTTTCAGAGTAGCTTCCAGATTTTCAGGGATATGTTATAGCAACAGCCCTATTTCTGAATACCAAAATCTGTATTCATTGGGGTTCTCCAGAGAGACAGAGCCAATAGGATAGATACATGATAGATAGGTAGATAAATGACAGATAAACAGATAGATAGATAAGAGGGGATTTATTAGGAGAATTTGCTCATGTGGTTATAGAGCCTTAGAAATCCCATGATAGGCTACCTGCAAGCTAAAGAACCAGAGAGGCTGGTAACATGGCTCAGTCCAAGTCTGAAGGCCACAGAACCAGAGAATCAAATGGTGTAACTCTCGGTCCAATGTCCAAGTCCTGAGAACCTAGGAGGTTGCTGGTGCAAGTCCCAAAATCTGAAGGCTGGAGAACCTGGAGTTCTGATGTCCAAGGGCAGAAGAAGAAAGGTGTCCCAGCTCCAGGACAGAGAGAGAGAGAGAGAGAGAGAGAGAGAGAGAGAGAGAACACGAATTCACCTTTCCTCTGCCTTTTCGTTCTATCTGGGCCCTCAGCCAACTGGATGGTGCCCATCCACACTGAGGGTGATCTTCCCCCACTCAGTCCACTGACTACACACCCACCTCCTCTGGAAACACCCTCACGGATACACTCAGAAATAATGTTTTACCAGTTTTCTAGGTATCCCTTCATCTAGTCAAGTTGACACCTAAAATTAACCATCACACCAAAGTTTTCTCTTACGTTTTTCTCTAAAAGTTTTAGCACTAAAATTTAGGCCTTTGACCCATTTCAAGTGAATTTTTGTGTATAGTGTGAGGTAAGAATGCAAATTCATCCTTTTGCATGTGGACATCCAATTGTCCCAGCAACTATCATTGAAAAGACTATCCTTTCTCCATTGAATTGTCTTGGCACCTTTGTCAAAAATTCATTCACCATAAATGGAAGGGTTTATTTCTGGACTCTTGATTCTGTACCATCATCTATCTTCATGACAATATCACGCTGTCTTTTTAAACCTATTTTTAGAGTAGTTTTAAAAAATTTTTGAATTGACAAATGAAAATTGTATGTATTTATATTGTACAACATGATGTTTTGAAATATGTACACACTGTGGAATGGCTAAATCAAGCTCATTAACATGTACATTACCACACATACTTATCATTTATTTGTGATGAGAATATTTGAAATCTACTCTCTTAGCAATTTTCAAGTATACAATACATTGTTATTAGCTATAGTCACTATATTGTATAATAGATCTCTTTAGCTTATTCCTCCTGGCTGTAAAATTTTGTATCCTTTGACCAACACAGTCTTGATTACTGCGGCTTTATAGTAATTTCTGGAATCAGAAAGCAAAAGTATTTCAACTTCTGTTTTTTTTTTTCAAAATCTCTTTGTTATTCTGAGTCCTATTAAGATCAGCTTGTAAATTTCTGAAATAATTCAGATGTCTTTACTTACGTCCAATTCTATTTACTTTTTATTATTATTATTTTTTGAGACAGAGTCTCACTCTGTCGCCCAGGCTGGAGTGCAGTGGCGTGATCTCAACTCACTGCAACCTCCGCCTCCCTGGTTCAAACAATTCTCGTGCCTCAGCCTCCTGAGTAGCTGGGATTACAGGTGCCTGCCACCACCCTCGGCTAATTTTTGTATTTTTAGTAGGGTTTCGCCATGTTGGCCAGGCTGGTCTCAAACTCCTGACCTCAGGTGATCTGCCCACCCCAGCCTCCCAAAGTACTGGGATTACAGGCATGAGCCACCTCGCTTGGCCCACTTATGTATAGTTCTATTTAGATTCTCTGTCTCTACTTGACTCATTTTTGGTAACTTGTTTATTTCTAGCAATTTGTCCACATCACCTACATTGTCTTTAAATTCCTTTGTTGAATTGTTTTACTATATATTTAAAAGTTATTTTCTTAGTTGTTGCTCTAGAGATTACAATATGAATCTTAACCTGTCACTCTCTACTTCATAGTAATTACTAATTACCTTTGGTAAAATATAAAAAATTTGTACTAATATCATATACGTTCACTTCTCCCACACACACACACTCTGCTATTATTTTCATATATATATATATTATATTTGTATATGTTATAAGCATAAAAATCATTTTATAAGAATTGTTTTATGTAAGGCCAGGTGTGGTGGCTCATGCCTATAATCCCAGCACTTTGGGAGGCTGAGGCAGGTGGATCACTTGAGGTCATGAGTCTGAGACCAGTCTGGCCAACATGATGAAACTCCATCTCTACTAAAAATACACAAATTGACTGAGTGTGGTGGTTCACACCTGTAATCCCCGCTACTCAGGAGACTGAGGCAGGAGAATTGCTTGAACCTGGGAGGCAGAGATTGCAGTGAACCGAGATCGCACCACAGAACTCCAGCCTGGCGACAAAGCAAGACTGTCTCAAAAAAGCAAGACTCTGTCTAAAAAAAAAAAAAAAAACAAAAAAAACAAAAAAAAAATGAGTTGTTTTATGCAATCTTATGTGATTTAAATACATTAGGAAAAAATATATTTATTTAGTATTGTATATTTACCTACAGATTTACCTTTCCTGGAGCTTTGTATTTCTTTGAGTGAATCAGACCATCTAGTGTCATTTCCTGTTAGTGTGAAGGATTTTACTATTTCTAGAAAAACACCTATGTCTATGAGAAATAAGGTTACTTTGGGTTTACAAAATACTGGATGACCAACCCAGAGGCAGATACAAGGCTAAAATGGGAAGGATACAAATATTCTATTTGTATCCCATTAATACCTGGCACATTCATATTTTGACATGGTGTTTCTGTTTCTACATATTTTGGAAAATGCATCTGTGAGGTGACCAACAAGTCTTTGGATGATCCCCCTCCAACCTATGTGAGAGTAGGTTGCAGATTGTTTTTGAAAAGAATGTTAGGAAAATCTTGTGGTAGAGAGCACTTTGTCACTTTGATATGGACATCACCACTACCACCTCAAGCTATGAGAGGGTCTGCAAGATAACTCAGAATAACGGAGGTTCCTTCCACATGGAGAGACTGACGTCTTCTTCTGTCCCAGGTGTCGAGCTGTAGAAACATATAGACTTACCCAATCCTGTCTCTGGGGTACAGCTTGAGGGAGTTTTTGGTAAAGCTTGACATGTCCTAAGAGTTTTAGAATGTAGATGAGGACAGAGACTGATGACTGCTCCTACCTGGATAAACCTGTAGAAAGGAGGCTTGTGTAGCAGCCTGACATGGCAGAGTAAGGAAAGCGAGTCCAGACAGCGTGTATGTCCAGAGTTTGGTGGGGTGAGGGTGTGTGGGTTTTTCCCAGGGGCCAAGAAGGCAGTCAGTTGAAAGAATCTTGAAGGGTGGTGACCCAAGTGGACAGGCTGTCAGGTGAGCAAACTGGTGGTAGGAGTAACTCCTGTGGTAGAAACTGAGACAGTAAGTAATTGAGCTCAGGAGTATTTGCAAATTCGGCTTTTAGGGCCATCAGAACATCCCTATATTCTTTTTTTTTTTTTTTTTTTTTTTTT
>NW_016814956.1:68839-70262 GCF_001698545.2 Rhinopithecus bieti | reverse complement strand
TTTTTTTTTTTTTTTGAGACAGAGTTTCACCTTGTTGTCCAGACTGGAGTACAATGGGGCCATCTCGGCTCACTTCAAGCTCCACCTTCCAGGTTCAAGCAATTCTCCTGCTTCAGCCTCCAAAGTAACTGGGACTGCAGGCGCGCACCACCACAGTTGGCTAATTTTTGTATTTTTAGCAGAGATGGGTTTCACCGTGTTGGCTAGGCTGGTCTTGAACTCCTGACCTCAGGATTCATCTGCCTTGGCCTCCCAAAGTGCTGGGATTACACCCCGCACCAGAACATCCCTATATTCTTTCCACTACTTCTCTGTATTGCTGCTAAACCTATATAGGACCTACAAAGGTCTTGCCATTGTCAATGGTTTGATTGCAACCATTTGCATTCCGGTGTTCCTGGGGATGCTTGTCACCTTGTTTTGTTCATAATGTAATCTGGGAAATTTTCTCGTTTGCCATCATAATGATTCTTTGCTATCATAATGGTTTTAAGATAGCATTTAGGGAGATCAAAAACTACACTACAGGCCAGGCGCTATGGCTCATGCCTGTAATTCCAGCACTTTGGGAGGCCAAGGCAGGATGATTGCTTGATACCAGGAGTTTGAGACCAGCCTGGGCAACACAGGGAGACCCCATCTCTACCAAAAAAAAAAAAAATTAAATTAGCTGAATGTGGTGGTGCATGCCTGTAGTCCCAGCTACTTGGGAGGCTGAGGTGGGAGAATCGCTTCAGCCAGGGAGGTCCAGGCGGCAGTAAGTCATGATCGTACCACTGCACTCCAGTCTGGGTGACAGAGCAAGCCCTTGTCTCAAAAAAAACAAAACCCCAAAACTGCACTACCATTATTACCTTGCATTGGCCTGTTAGTCCCATACTGACTTGTAAAAGAAACCAGGCCAGTTAACTTGTAGAATGTCCCACATTCTGTATCATCTGATTGTTTCCTCATGATGTCATCTAACTCTTCCTTTATCTTCTGTATTTTCTGTAGACTTGAAGTTAGGTCTAGAGGTTTGTTCCGTTTCAGGTTAAGCATTTTTAACAAGAATACTTAATAATGACCAAGAATACTTTATGGGTAATATTGTGCAACCACTTTAATGATGCTAAGTTTTCTAACTAGCAAGCAATCTGTGGACTGACATTTTAGAGAGCAGGATGTTAGCATCCTGTTCAAAACAACTTTTATTGAATGTTTTAACAGCCCTCAAGGATCTTTGCCTGAATCAATTATTACACCGAGGCTTGCAAAAATAGTGATTTACTAATTATACAATTATTTGTATATTTATTAGGTGGCGCTCTTTTATAAATAATGGCTGTAATATCATACTGAATGGGCAGAAACTGGAAAAATTCCCTTTGAAAACTGGCACAAGACAAGGATGCCCTCTCTCACCACTCCTATTCAACATAGT
>NW_016814956.1:52303-67226 GCF_001698545.2 Rhinopithecus bieti | reverse complement strand
ATGATATAAATGATGAATTGATGGGTGCTGACGAGTTGATGGGTGCAGCACACCAACATGGCACAAATATACATATGTAACAAACCTGCACGTTATGCACATGTACCCTAGAACTTAAAGTATAATAAAAAAAAAAATGAGTATCTGATATAGAAATACAAGTCTTGCGTGGCTTACTGATGTGGATACATTCTGAGAAATGCTCGCTCTGTTAGACAATTTCATCCATGTGTGAACATCATAGAGTGTATGTACACAAACCTAGATGGTGTCGTCTACTATACACCTAGGCTACCTGGTATAGCCTATTGCTTCTAGGCTACAAACCAGTACAGCATATGACTGTACTGGATACTATAGGCAATTGTCACACAATGGTAAGTATTTGTGTACATAAACATATCTAAACATAGAGAAGGTAGTGCATCATGCTAAGATGTTATGACAACTACAATGTCACTAGACGATAGGAATTTTTCGGCTTCATTATAATCTTGTGGGATCACAGTTGTATATGCGGTCTGACATTGACTAAAACATTCTTAGGCAGTGCATGACTGTACAAAGGTTCAGCCCACTCTCCTTAATTTGAGACAATTCTGAGGGGCCATCCCAGCTCCAGAGCTCTCTGTAGAATTGTCTTAGGCCTCAGTTGTAACTGCATTGTAGGTCAGCTTCTCTCTCGGTCCAATCTTGTCTTCTTCATCCTCTTACAGATGTTTCTCCACAGATCTCTCCCCAGTAAACTTTCTGTAAACTTTCCATCTGAGAGTCTGTTAACCTGAAATCCATTATAAGACAAAACAAAGAGCTTTTGACTTTTTTCCTTTTAACCTTTCCTTTTTATGTTTTTGAAGTATCACTATGAATTTAGGGAATTTAATTTATCGAATGTGTTAGAATAAGTTATGGCTGTTATTCTTTTTGATGTTGAAATGATCTCAAACGTGGCCAGTGAAGGCCCTTCATGATGCTGCCTATGTCATGGGGCCCCATGAGTCTTTAAGCATTTCCTTGCTTTTTAGCACAATAAGATAGCCCATGAGCGACACGTATTCTTCTACCCCCAGACCCGGAATTAGACATTACCCTAAAAATCTCTGGTGCCCCTTTAGTGAGAATGGTGGTTAGAGATCAAGATAATGGTCACTAGGGGTTAACTATTTTGTTTAATTTCATTATCTAAATGTCTTTCTGTTGATATAAAGAAATGCATATATTTCTGCACAGACATTCACTGGGGTTGCATTAGAATTAAAATTAAGTTCTCCTAATTCTCAATGCATATTAGAAATATTTTCAGCTGCAAGTAACAGGAAGCTCACTCACAATGGCCTACAAAAACAAGATGTTTAGTTAGCTCACCTGATAAGGAGTCTGGTTGCAGTCAGTCTGGGACTAATGCAATGGCTCAATGATCCTGTCAGGGGGACCCATATTGTTACTATTTAGCTCTTAGTTTGTCCTCTTGCTTATTGCCTCATTGTTACAAGATGACTGGCCTACATTCCAGGCAAGTGTAAGGAAGGATAAAGAAGTTAATGACAAAAATATATTCTCCTTTCCAGGTTTTGCTTTTTTATTGGGGAAAGATGCCCTCTCTGGCCAGGTGTGTTGTCTCACGCCTGTAATCCCAGCACTCTGGGAGGACGAGGCAGAAGGATTGCTTAAGCCCAGGAGTTTCAGACCAGCCTGGGCAACATGACAAGACCCCAGCTCTACAAAAAATACAAAAACTAGCCTGGTGTGGTGGCCTGCAGTTCCAGCTACTCGGGAGGCTGAGTTGGAAGGATTGATTAAACCCAGAAGGTGGTGGCTGCAGTGAGCTGTGATCATGCCACTGCACTCCAGCCTGGGTGACAGAGTGAGACCCTGTCTCAAAAAACAAATGCCCTCTCCAGATAATTCCACTTGCTCATTATTAGACAGAGCTGTCACAAGTCCAACTCTTGATGTATAATAGTTTAGAAAATTGAGTTGTATTTTTAGCTGCTAGCCCAGAATTATATTCCCAGTGAAACTATTCTTTAAAATGAACATAAAATAAAACTAGTCTCAGAAAAACCAAAACTGATACAATTAATTGTCACCAGAGTATTCAGGTTAGAAAATAATGATCCCCAATATATGAAAATGCAAAAAGGAATAAAGAGTACAGGAAAGGATAAATATGTAGGTCAATCTACATGAATACTGATTGTATTAAACAATGATCATAATGTATTGAAAGGCTTAAAATATACATAGAACGGACATTCAGAGCAACAATAGTATAAAATATAAGAGGAAATTAATTGAGTTGAAATATTTTATATCATTGCATTGTTGAGGAAGTAGTAAATATACTAATCTGCAGTGGACTAATCAAGGGTGTACATCATAATCCTTAGAATCATTAAAATAATGATTAAAGAATGCAAAACTAAGAAGATGAAGGAAGGGAAATAGAATAATAAAAGTTAATTGATTAATCCAAAAGTCAGGAAAGGAGAAAAAAGGGAACAAATAATGGGAGACAAAACAGGTGACAAGTAGTAACATGGTATACTGAAACATACATATATCAGTAATTATGATGAAGCTCAAATTGTCAGAAAGGATTTTCAAAAGAAGGGTAACTATATGTGGTTTACAGGAAATATATCATTAATATGAAAACACAGAGATAAAAAGAAAAATGATGTAATATAATATACAATGCAAATACTTGTCAAAAGAAGGTTGGTGTAGCTATATTAACTTTGTGGGTTGAATGGTAGTCCCCAGAAAGGTATGTCCTAACCCCCAGAACCTGTGAATGTAGCCTTATTTGGAAAAGGGATCTTTGCAAAAGTAATTAAATTAAGGATCTTGAGGTGAGATTATTCAGGATTATCCAGATGGGCTCTAAATCCAATGACAAATGTCCTTATTAGAGACTTGAGACAAGAGAGAAGAGGAGAATACCAGTAAAGACAGAAGCAGAGACTGGAGTTATGTAGCCATGAGCCAAGGACTCCTCAGAGCCAGCAGAAGGTGGAGGAATAGGAAGCATCCTTCCCCAGCACCTTTGGAATAATTGCATTCCTGTCAAACCTTGATTTTAGACTTCTGCCCTCCAAAACTGTGTGAAAGTAAATTTCTGTTTTCAAGCCACTAAATTTGCGGTAATTTGTTATAGCAGCCCTAGGAAACTAGTAAATATTTTGGTACTAGGAAGCAGGATGCTGGAGTAACAAATAGCTAAAAATGTGGAAATGGCTGTGGAATTGAATACTGGACAGAGGCTGGAAAAGTTTAAGAAGCATGATGGAAAATTCCAGATTGCCTTGAAATGATTTTTAGTAGAAATATGAACATCAAGGCAATTCACTTCAGGGCTCAGGAGGAAATGAGGAGTATGGTAGAGAAGGCTTCTGTCATCTTAGAGAATACATATATTGTTATGCAGAATGTTGATAAAAATATGAACAATAAAGGCACGTTTAGTAAGAATGCAGAAGGAAATGAGGGACATGTCATTGGGAATGGAGAAAAGGTGATCCTTGTTATATAGTGGCAGAAAACCTGGCTGAGTTGTATTCTACAGTTGTGTAGAAAGCAGAACTTGCAAGTGATGAATTTAGGGATGTAACTGAGGAGATTTCCAAGCAGTGCTGAAAGTGTGGCCTAGTTTCTTCTTGCTGCTTAAAGTAAAATGCAGGAGGAAAGAGACAAATTGAGAAAGAAATTGTTAAACAAAATGGAAAGAGCATTTGACGATTTGGGAGGTTCTTGGCCTACCCAGTTTGCAAAAGATGCTAAAATTAGAAAATTCACTGTTGGGGGGGAGAAAAGGAGAAAATTTACTGTTGGGAAAAAAAAGAAAACTCACTGTTGGGGATAAATGTTCCAGAGAGAAGGTTAAGGGTGTTGCTAAATACCTTTTTGCTGAAGAGATTAGGTGTGTTACTCATGGACCCAATCAACCATCTCAGCAGAAGCCAAGAATCAAGGGATGGAAATGAGAATGGCACTACCCACCCCTAGAGATCCACTAGCAAAATTTTTGCTTCCAGTCTCCGCGACCTTATGTTTTACTGGTCTAGAGATCTTAATTTCAAAGGAAGGAATGCTTTCCACTAGGAGACACAACAATTATTCCATTGAACTGGAGGTTAAGACTGCCATCCAGCTGCTTTGGGTTCCTCATGCCTCTAAATCAACAGGCAAAGAAGGAAGTTACTGTACTGGCTGGGGTGATTGGGCCTGATGACCAAGGAGAAACTGGGCTGCCAAATACAACTGAAGGTAAGAAGGATTTTGTCTAGAATACTGGAGTTTCCTTAGGGCATCCCTTGGTACTACCATGTGCTGTGATTAAAGTCAATGAAAAACTACAACTCAATCCAGGCAGGACTCGTAACAGTCCATGCCCCTCAGAAATGAAGGTTGTGTAACCCCACCAGGCAGAATACCACAATCAGCTGAGGTGCTCGCTGAGGGCAAAGGGAATATGAAATAGTAATGAAAGATGGCAGTTATAAGTACCTAGCTATGACCACATTACTGGTTGCAAAAATGAGAACTGTAATTGTTATTTCCTCTTTGTTTTGTATGAATATGTGATATTTATGTGCATGTGTGTGTATGTAATATTCTTGCTTTCTTCCCTCTCTTATCCCTTTATAATCTAATGTAAGACGTATTAATAATAGTTAATTTCACATCACAGTATTTATTTAAGTTACAGGATGTCAAGGAGAAGAGTGAACATTTTTCAAAGGTATTTACATCCTCTTCTAGGGAAAGAGTTGGTGCAGTTTTGGTTGTATGCTGGATAATTGCATCAAGTTAGGTAGAAATATGACTTTGTTATTATCTTTATCTGAAGATTAAGCATAGTTTGAGGAGATGTGTATGGTACCAAGATTACAAGGAGTAGACGGTGATGATTAGTTTTGCGTGTTAACTTAGCTAGGCTATAGTGTCCAGTTATTCAATCAAATACTAATCTAGGTGTTGTTACAAAGATATTTTGGAGAAGTGATCAACATCTATAATCAGTTGACTTTAGATACAGAAGATGATTCTCAGTAATCTGGGTGGGCCTCATCCAATGAGCTGAAAGATCTTAAGAGCAAAACTGAGCTTTCCGTGAGGAAGAAAATTCCACCTGTGGACTGCAGCATCAGGTCTTTCCTGAGGGTTTCCAGCCTGCTGCCCAGCCCCACAGATTTCAGATTTGCATAGCCAACCTCCACAATCATGTAAGCCAGGGGCCCCCAACCCTCAGGTCATGGACCAGTACTGATCCGTGGCCTGCTAGGAACTGGGCTGCACAGCAGGAGGTAAGCATCTGAGAGCATTATTGCCTGAGCGTGCCTCCTGTCCAATCAGCAGCGACATTAGAGTCTCACAGGAACGAACCCTATTGTGCATGCAAGGGACCTAGGTTGAGTCCTCCTTATGAGAATCTAATGCCTGGCAATCTGAGGTGGAACAGTTTCACCCCGAAACCATTCCCCTCACCCTATCAATGGAAAACTGTCTTCCACAAAACAGTCCCTGGTGCCAAAAGGTTGGGGACCGCCGATGTAAGCCAATTTCTTGTATGTATCCTACTAAACTCCAACTGATACAATTAATATTAGACAAAGTAGATTTTATGGCAAGAAGAATGATTTCATGATTGGAGATAAACAATCATATATATATAGTTTTATTTGTTTTGTATATAGATATATATAGTTTTTGCTTGTTTGTTTGTTTTTGAGACAGAATCTCGCTCTGTCACCCAGGCTGGAGTGCAGTGGTGCAATCTCGGCTCACTGCAACCTCCACTTCCCAGGTTCAAGTGATTTTCTTGCCTCAGCCTCCTGAGTAGCTGGGACTACAGGCACGCACCACCATGCCCAGCTAATTTTTTTTGTATTTTTGGTAGAGACGGGATTTCGCCATGTTGACTAGGCTGGTCTCAAACTCCTGACCTCAAGTGATCTGCCTGCCTCGGCCTCCCGAAGTGCTGGGATTACAGGCGTAAACCACCGTGCCCAACCTAAAGAGTGATATTTTGATAGGATTTTTAAAAAGGCCAATTAACCAGGAAAATGTTGCCAGTTTAAATATTCAAATGTATCTTTTTGAATAGGAAAAGGCCGTGATGAAAACATATAATATGACACATTGAATATCTTCCATCCCCTGGTAACAGTCATTTGGGGCACCAGCGCTTGTAACTTCAGAACCAATATTGTGAGGGCAGCAATAATACACTCTACAAGAAAAAAATACACTCTGTACAACAAAATTGCATTGAATTGACACATGTCTGTTTCTGTCTCTAACTACAAAACAGTCTCTTCTAAAGTAAGCTTTTTTATTGTAATGTTCTTGCTATTTGATGAAGAAAAGAAGAATGTTTTCTGGGGTTAGACATATCCATGCCCAACCAACCACTGTTTGTCATTCCACTTGGGAAGAGCCAGACAGTCTATCCTCTTCTCGGAGCAGTACATTTTACAGAGACCTAGGAATTACCATTTTATCAACACAAATGACCTCAGAAGAAGACTGTGTCTGTTGAACCAATGGATGTAAAGCCAGATTCCTTAATCTGAGCAATGTGAGCCATTTGTCCCCAAACCCAGATGAGCACCCATTGAGCAGCTGCCAGGTTCAGTGTGTGCACGTAATGGCAGCCTTCAATGAAGAGTGGGGCAAGGCTGACAATGATGTACTCCAAAGGAGAAGCCATACCTCCACCTACTCTTCCAACTTGAGGACACGGGCTACCTCCTTGGGAGTCTGAGCCCCTCAGATTTCACACCACCTTCTGTCATTGGCCTCTGCACATGTGTCCCATAATGTGGTATCATGTAGGCAGAGGAAGGTGAGGTTTGTCTTCATCCCATCCCAGTAGGTACAGAGGAGACGACCCTGGGAATCCATGTAAGATCTGGGGGATAGGCATTATGGAGGACATCACACGGAGAGGGAGGTTCTGTTCCCCTGCCTCCCGCCCGCCCTTCTGACTCCTGGAGCTCATGAGCCTTCCCCAGGGCAGAGAGACCAGAAGTCATGATTGTCGTTTTGGTTGACTTTTCATCAGCATTCCTTCTTACAGTAAGTCACAAGACTAATTGCTTTGGAGGCCATTATCACAAGTCTAAATGAATGAGTCCAGTTCAGCCAGACTTGGGCTACTTTGTAGGACCCCGTGTCTCTTATCCCATAAGACAGAGTATGTGGATCCAGCATGATGATTATCTCATCCATTATGATATTGTCTGGTTGAAGGAGCAAAGTTAGGCACATCTTCCACTTAAAAGGTCGCACCATATTCCCATTCACCATTTTGAGTCAAGGCTTATCATTGGACTCCCAGGAACTTTGACTCCCAAGATTCCCACGTAACCATACTAAAATGGCAAGCTGTTTCAAAGCAGTTCCAACCTCAGAGGGATATTCCCTTTACAATCAGGAGCTCAGGGATGCCCCTGCCCCATGTGTGTGTGTGAACCTAATTCCCCTGAAGCCCCATTTCAGGAATAGACATATATGACATATTCCAGATATGTCGGTAGACATATCTGATCCCTCCTGTTGGCTGTTGGGTCAATGCTCACCAGAGTCATTCTGCTGCAGAGTTCTATACTGACCACCATTTTATTCACCACTTGCTTCATTCAACTGCATGAATGTCACCCCTTTATCATGTTGACAAATAATCCAGTCTCCCAGAGATTTCTTCAGCCCTGCATGGTACTACCAGTCTTGGGAGAAGTCTTAATATTATTTCCATGAATTGTAACATTTTTAGCTATACCTGATTTTATCCAAAAGTCCTCTGTCTGGTACATTGTATAATGATTGAATCTGAGGAGTTGGGCTGCATCAGCTGCCACAATAGTGACCAGATTTGGTGGGGGGTGGGCTCTCTTTTGTCACTTTCTCTAAAGCTTCAAACTAGAAAAGCTGAGAAATATAATAATAGGTCAGCCTTGTATCTCAGCTCTTTTTTTTATTATTTATTTATTATTTATTTTTACCATAGTGATGTAGCTCAATTATCTGCTCATTCAGGTGTACATCTGTGGCCTCCAGACATTGTAACTACCCAGTGACTAACTACCTAGGGCCAAATGAACTGCTCATTCAGGAGTGTTTCTGTGACCTAGAGACATTCTGGCCATACAATCAAAAGGCTATCAATTCAAATTGCCTGTCAGTTTAGGGACATTTATGGGCCACAGAAAATGAGGCCATTTGATCATAAGCATTATGGGTGATTTGTCCTCAAACTCAGAGAGGATGCTTCCCAACCCTTGAATGAAACAGTGAAACTTTTCTGCCATGATCACTCCACATTAGGCACTGCTATCAAGTAAAGGTCTCAGTCAATCACCAGAAAGTATCACTGAGGCAGGCAGGGTCACACATGCATGAGTCAGTGAAAAGCACAGATCTCGCATTCCCTCGTTATCTTGCAGAGACACATGCTTGGGCTGGGTGCAACTGGATGAACCAGGAAAGGACCCCTTTCCCCTACTTCTCTTCCTTTTCATAGGTAGAGCATGAAAGTGCCATTGTAAGTAGAAGACAATTATCTGAGCTTGGATGCTGGTTGTTCAGGGGAGTGCTAAAAATGACAGCTGCCCAGCAACCTTGTGAGAAGTTGAGATCATGAGCAGTCCCTCATTCAATTTGGAGGATCAGCAACCATTTATCCTACTTAACCCATTTTGAGACAACTAGAGGACACATTATTATTCAGCAAATAATCTTTTTAGTCTCTCTATATGATCTTTGGAATAACTTCTATAGTGGGACACACTTGGAAAATGTATTATGGGAGACCTATAGAGTAAATTAGCATTTTACAGGTTCTAGAAGTCCTAACATGAAAAAACATTTGTATACAATGTTTCCCAAGTTTTCGCAATTACAGAACTCTTACATCATACTTGCTAATACGCCAGAGAACCAATGTTTTGTGGAACACATTTTGTGAAATGCTACCCTTGGGCAGGCATGGTAAATACATTTCAACATATTTGCCAATTCTGATTGGTAGAGATAGTCTAGAACATACCATTGAGAATGATTTTAAGACCTTGTCTGACCTCAGCTAGAAAGAGTACAATTATTGACAAACAACAGTGGCCATGGATGTGGAAGAATCTAACAGCAGCAGGAGGGCAATGGGTTTATCAGTCTTGCTCCAGCTCATTTAGCTTCATTTTCTCCAGCAAAAGATTCCTGTACACCAGAATCATTGACTCAAGAATTCCTTCATCAGGAACCCAACTTGGGAAACACAACTCTTCCTTCATTATAGTTTGCTCATGCTCATTGAATGTTCACTGAGTAGATGGGGCTCTCAGGAGGGTGAGTAGGCTGTTTCTATCGATGGGACTGCTCTCAAAGGTGCCACACAAAAGAAATCCTGGAATTTTCCTTCAAGCTCAGTGCGCAGGAGGATGCTCCATGCCTAAAGGCCTCCATGACTGCAGACTTGGCCTCTGAGGCCAGTGGCATTTGGGCAGAATCTAGGAAGTTCTCCCAACTCATCTAAAGCATCCTTTGTCCCATGATTTAGGAATGTTTTAAGCTTCTCCACTGTGACACTAGGAGATTTTCTGTCTGAGATATGGGTCTGCAAGTGCATGTATATGCACATGCACAAGTACACATGTGTACTAGTGTTTACAAGTGTCTTAGTTCATTTCGTGCTTCTATAACAGAATATCACAAACTGGTAATTTATAACAAATGGAAATTTATTTTGCATACAGTTCTCGAGTTTGGGAAGTCCAAGATGAAGGGGCCACATCTGGTGAGGGCCTGCTTGCTGCGTAACATGAGAGAAGGCATCATATGGGTGAGAAGGAGAGGAAAGGGAATCAAACTCATCTTTTTATCAGGAAACTCTTCCCAAGACAATAGCAGTATTCCATTCACAAGGGCAAAGCTCTCAGGACCTAATTATCTCTTAAAGATCCTACCTCTCAACACAGCGGCATTAGGGATTAAGTTTCCAACACATGCACTTTGGGAGACACATTCAAACCATAGCATTCCACACCTGACCCCCAAAATTCATGTCCTTCTCACAGGCAATATACATTCATTCCATCTCAATAGCCCAAAAAGTTTTAACTTGTTTCAGCATCAACTCAAAAGTCAAAAGTCCATAGTCTCATCTAAATCAGATATGGGTAACACTCAAGGTATGATTCATCCTGAGGCAAATTTTCCTCCAGCTGTGAGCTTGTGAAATTAAACACGTTATCTACTTCCAGAATACAACAGTAGGACAGGCATAAGACAGACGTTCTCATTCCAAAAGCAAGAAAGAGGCAATAATAAAGGGGTAACTGATCCCCAATAAGTCCAAAACCCAAGAAGGAAAATAATATTGAAACTTAAGAAGCCAGAATAATCTCATTTGACTTCATGCCTTACATTCTGGGCACACTAGGGTGGGGGTTTGACCCCCAAGGCCTCGGGCAGTGCTGCCCCTATGGCTTTGCTGGGCTCAGACAAAGGAGCTCTCACTGGTTGAAGTCTCATGCCTGCAGCTTTCCCAGGCTGGAGTTGCATGCTGCTAGCCTTACAGTTCTGTAGTCTCGGGAGCTGCCCCACTCCAGTGACTCCACTAAGTAATACCCTAGGGGGACTCTGTGGTGGCTCTACTGCTGTGACAAGTCTGCCTGGGCTGCCAGGCTGCCCATTACATCCTTGAAATCTGACATGGCCCTATAGCTCTTACATTCTGAATGCCTGCAGAATTAGCATCATGTGGATGCCAGCAAGATTTACAGCTTGTACCTTCTGAAGTGGTAGGATGAGCCCTACCTGGGCCTTCTTGAGCCATGGCCAGGTGACTGAGGAACACTGTGCAGAACTCAGGGGGCAGAATCCCAAGTTGGCACAGGGCAGTGAATGCTGAGGTCCTGCAGGGAACTCTCTGGAAACCCTACTTTCAAAATCCTAGCTTGCCTTTAAGATCTCTGAAATCTCTTTGGAGTCATTCTCCCACTATATTGATGAATAGAACTTTTTATCCATATTAATCTCTTTAGCAAACAGTGACTTGGCCACACCCTTAGTATTCTCTCTCAAACATCCTTTTTCATTCTTTACATGCCAGACTGGAAGTTTTATAAATCTTTCCATTCTGCTTCCCTTTTAATTATAAAAATTCTGCCTTTAAATCATTTGTTTTCTCTCATTTTACTGTGAACAGCCGAAAGAAGCCATGCAGCATGTTGAATGCTTTACTACATAGATATTTCTTCTGCCAGATATCCTAGTTCATCACTCTTATGTTCTGCCTTCCACAAAGTCTTAGGACATGAACACAATTCCACCAAAGTCTTCGCAACTGTATAGCAAGGATGGCCTTTACTCCAGTTTCCAATACTTTGTCCCTCAGTTCTGTCAGACCTCATCAGAATGGCTTTTACTGTCTGTATTTCTACCAACATTCTGATCACAACTGATATAGTTTGGACGTTGTCCATTGTCCCCTATAAATCACATGTTCAATTGTAATCCCTAATGCTGGAGGTGGGGCCTGGTGGGAGGTCATTGAATCATGGGGCTGGATTTCTCAGGAATGGTTTAGCATCATCTCCTTGGTGCTGTCCTTGTGATAGTGAGTTCTCACAAGATCTGGTTGTTTAAAAGTGTGTGGCATCTTCACCCTTGCTATTTCTTGCCCTTGTTCTTACCACACGACATGCTTGCTCCCATTTTGCTTTCCACTATGAGTAAAAGCCCCCTGAGACCTCCCCAGAAGCCAAGCAGATGCTGGCACCATGCTTGTGCAGCCTGCAGAACTGTGAGGCAATTAAACTTATTTTCTTTATAAATTACCCAATCTCAAGTATTTCTTTTTTCTTTTCTTTTCTTTTCTTTTCTTTTCTTTTCTTTTCTTTTCTTTTCTTTTGGCTGAGCACAGGGGACTTTACTGATGGTACATGACAAGGTTGGGCTCCCTAGTCCCCTCCCTCTTCAAGTGGTCTGCATGGAAACTGTGAGGAGGGGAGATTCAGTGTGGTGGGGGACTGAGTGTGGCAGGGACTCCCCAGCAGTGAGGGTCTCTCTCTTCCTCTTGTGCTCTCGCTGGGGCTGGTGGTCCAGGGGTCTTACTCCTTGCAGGCCATGTGGGCCATGAGGTCCACCACCCTGTTGCTGTAGCCAAATTCATTGTCATACCAGGAAATGAGCTTGGCAAAGTGTTCGTTGAGGGCAATGCCAGCCCCAGCATCAAAGGTTGAAGAGTGGGTGTCACTGTTGAAGTCGGAGGAGACCACCTGGTGCTCAGTTTAGCCTAGGATGCCCTTGAGGGGGCCCTCCGACACCTGCTTCACCACCTTCTTGATGTCATCATATTTGGCAGGTTTTCCAGACGGCAGGTCAGGTCCACCTCTGACACGTTGGCAGTGGGGACATGGAAGGCCATGCCAGTGAGCTTCCCATTCAGCTCAGGGATGACCTTTCCCACAGCCTTGGCAGCATCAGTAGAGGCAGGAACGATGTTCTGGAGAGCCCCGGGGCTATCACGCCACAGTTTCCCGGAGGGGCCATCCACAGTCTTCTGGGTGGCAGTGATGATGTGAACTGTGGTCATGAGTCCTTCCACGATACCAAAGTTGTCCTGGATGACCTTGACCAGGGGCGCTAAGCAGTTGGTGGTGCAGGAGGCATTGCTGACGATCTTGAGGCTGTTGTCATACTTCTCATGGTTCATGCCCATCACGAACATGGGGGCATCAGCAGAGGGGGCAGAGATGATGACCCTTTCGGCTTCCCCCTGCAAGTGAACCCTAGCCTTCTCCATGGTGGTAAAGATGCCAGTAGACTCCACAACATACTCAGTGCCAGCATCACCACACTTGATTTTGGAGGGATCTCGCTCCTAGAAGATGGTGATGGGATTTCCATTTAATGACAAGCTTCCCATTCTCAGCCTTGATGGTGCCATGGAATTTGCCATGGGTGGAATCATACTGGAACATGTAGACTATGTAGTTGAGGTCAATGAAGGGGTCATTGATGGCAACAATATCCACTTTACCAGAGTTAAACGCAGCCCTGCTGACCAGGCACCCAATATGACCAAATCCATTGACTCCGACCTTCACTTTCCCCATGGTGTCTCAGAGATGCGGCTGGCAATGCAAGAGAAGATGCAGCTGTCTGTTGAACAGGAGGAGCAGAAAGCCAGGTATTTCTTTACAGCAATGCAAGAATGACACAATACAATGGCCACTTAACTAATCTCTAAGAAGATTTAGGCTTTTGCTACAGCTCTTGTCTACTTCTGAGCCCTCACCAGAAATGACCTTTATGCTCCATTTACGGCAACCTAGGCTTTTTCTAGTCTGCTCTTTTAAATTCTTCCAGCCTCTAACCATTACCCAATTTCAAGGTGCTTCCACATTTTAAGTATTTGTTATAACAATTGCCCCACTTCTCAGTACCAATTTTCTGTCTTAGTTCATTCTATGCTGCTATAACAGAATACCACAGACTGGGTAATTTTTAGTTAACAGAATTTATTTGGGTCATGGCTCTGGAGTCTGGGAAGTCCAAGACTGAAGGGCCACATCACATCTGATGAAGGCCTTTTCGCTTTATCATAGCATAGCAGAAGACATCACAGAGGAGAGACAGAGCAAGAGAGGAGGACAAACTCATCCTTTATAAGAACTCCACTCCCACAATAATGAACCCACTCCCACATTAATCCATTCATGAGGGCAAAGCCCTCATGACCTAATCGCCTCTTAAACTGAAGGCCCCACCTAAACAATGTTCCACTGGGGATTAACTTTCCAACACATGAATTTTAGGGGACACATTTAAACCAGGGCCACAAGAATACTGGGGAGCATAAACTAGGGCTAACTTTATACCCAGGGAGTCTAGGACCTGGAAAAGAAAATTTCATGACACAAACTATTGTTGCTTGCCTCGGCAGCTGATGCCTCAGTTTGCAGTGACACTAGAGGGTTCTGCAGGCTTCTACTTCAGTTTGGAAGGAAGAAAAGGGAGACAAATCTTTCAACTTTAATGTGAATTTCAAAGATGCACAAGGTATTGTCTATTGACACTCCACAACATTCCCACTCTTATACTCTTCCCTGGATTTCAGAGGCTGGAGGCCTTGAGAAAATATTTCTCAGACTCCCTTGCGAATGCAATCTCTGAATAAAATTTGGAAGAGAGAAGGGAGCTAGAAGCCGTACTTTTCCTCTAGCAGGAAGAGCAGATGTGAGTTTTCACAGCACCCTGTTAAGCTCCTTTCTAAGCTAATCATGCTGGGGCCAATGGGATACTCATGCTATCAGCAATGGCTTTCTGCAGTTTTCTGACCTCTGGGTGGCAGAAACAATTTCCTGACCACGGTGATCCTGAAAGCTAGTTGTAAACCCTGAGCTATACTCATCCATATTCTTTCTCACTTCCAGGAATGATGATGCCCAGAGCGCCTTGGATGCCATTTTGAAGAGGGCAGAGATGACAACAGGCTGGGTCTACATGAAGGGGCACTGCCTGTCAATATGGAATACCCACGGTTGATTCTTGTGTGAGCAAGAAAGAGATTGTATCTGAGCCATTAAATTTTGGGTCTACAATGGAACAGAACAGAGTCCTCAGAAATAATACCACACATCTACAGCCATCTGATCTTTGACAAACCTGAGAGAAACAAGAAATGGGGGAAGGATTCCCTATTTAATAAATGGTGCTGGGAAAATTGGCTAGCCATAAGTAGAAAGCTGAAACTGGATCCTTTCCTTACTCCTTATACGAAAATTAATTCAAGATGGATTAGAGACTTAAATGTTAGACCTAATACCATAAAAACCCTAGAAGAAAACCTAGGTAGTACCATTCAGGACATAGGCATGGGCAAGGACTTCATGTCTAAAACACCAAAAGCAANGGT
>NW_016814956.1:42976-51861 GCF_001698545.2 Rhinopithecus bieti | reverse complement strand
GTCCTTTGTAGGGACATGGATGCAGCTGGAAACCATCATTCTTAGCAAACTATCACACGAACAGAAAACCAAACACCGCATGTTCTCACTCATAGGTGGGAACTGAACAATGAGATCATTTGGACTCGGGAAGGGGAACATCACACATCGGGGCCTATCATGGGGAGAAGGGAGGGGGGAGGGATTGCACTGGGAGTTATACCTGATATAAATGACGAATTGATGAGTGCTGACGAGTTGATGGGTGCAGCACACCAACATGGCACAAGTATACATATGTAACAAACCTGCACGTTATGCACAGGTACCCTAGAACTTAAAGTATAATAATAAAAAAAAATAAAAAATAAAAATAAAAATAAAAATTTTGGGTCTAATCAGTAGTTTGACCTAACCATAGTAGTACAAAAGTTGTAGTATGCATCTAGCTACTGGTAGTTCCTAGAGTTTGTGGGCAGGCAACTGGGCTTACAAATGGTGTCTGAGCATCTGAGAGGTTGCTGTAGTTACACTTTCCCCAGGATGGTAGCTGCATGGGCAGGCAGATTTCTGAAACGAACCATTTTGACCTTTCTCCTAGGCTCAGTACAGTTGGATCCTCCCGGGCAGCTAAATCACGTGTTCAGTACAGCATGGCGGGCAAGAAGACCTGGAATGAGGATCACCTTGTTTTTTTCCTGCAAAGTCACGAATAATGTGACATTGAACAATGCCCATTCCTTTACTACTGTTCTCCCCAGAAACCCTCATGCAATGGAGGAAGGAACGGGGGAGGGAGGAATATTGGCTGAGAAGTCAAGTGGAATGGGTCCTAGTTCCAGTCTGTTAATGACTCCCTGAAGAGTTTTTTCCCTCCTTGGGCCTCAGACTCTTCACCCCAGAAGGGAATTGTTAAGGGGTCTCAGAAGTGAGACTCAGAGAACACACCTGCTGTGTCTTTGTGTGTGTGTGTGTGTGGGTGTGTGTGTGTGTAGGTAGATACGCGTTTAAGGAAATTCTCCTGCTTGGAAACCACAGCTGCTAAACCAGAGGGTTGCTCAAATCTTCTTTTGACTGAAAGCATAGTCTGAGGACCGGCAGTAATAGCATTGTCTGAGAGCTTGTTAGAAATGCAGAATTTCAGGCCCTTTACAGAAGTATTGAATCACAATCTCCAATTTAACAAGATCCTTAAGGGGATCCCAATGTGCATTCAAGTCTGAGATGCACTGCTCCAGAGGACCTGGGATAAGACAAATGTCAGCCTGAAAAAAGAATGAGATTTGAAGTCAGGAGACCTAGGTGTTAGTTTTAATTCTGCCCCTTACTGGCTGTCCAAATTGGGCAAGTCATGTAATCACCCTGATCCTTTTTTTGTAAATAGGGTGCTCTAATAACTACAGAATGGTGTCAAGATCAATGGTGTATGTTCTGGAGCCAAACTGTCTAACCTTAAATCCTGAGTTCATTTATCAGCTATGAAGCTTTTGGCGAGTTGCCTGATACCTGTGGGCTTCAGTCTTTTTATCTGTAAGATAGGGTATCACAATAATGACAGACATTGAGAATTTTTAAATGGGCTGGGTGCGGTGGTTCATGCCTGTAATCCCAGCACTTCGGGAAACTGAGGTGGGCTGATCACCTGAGGTCAGGAGTTCAAGACCAGCCTGGCCAACATGGTGAAACCCCGTCTCTACTAAAAATACAAAAATTAGCTGGGCACGGTGGCATGCGCCTGTAATCCCAGCTACTCGGGAGGCTGAGGCAGGAGAATCGCTTGAATCCAGGAGGTGGAGGTTGCAGTGAGCCGAGATCACACCACTGCACTTCAGCCTGGGTAACAGAGTGAAACTCTGTATTAAAAAAAAAAAAGATTTTAAAATGAAGTAATTAATGTAAATCACATAGCACAAGGCCTGGCATCATCTAAATTCACTGTACATCTTATTATACTCTCACTTCCTGTACTATCTTTCAAGAACAGAAAGAGATATCTAAAATAGAGCCACCTGGAGGCTAGCTGAAGACTCCTACCTTTGGTGTTTATCATAGTATACATAATTCTCAACAATGGGCACAGTCGCTCAAAGACTGGAGCTCTAACCTCTGAACCACCAGACAGGCATGAGATTGGCTTCATGATATTATCTTAGGCAATCAACCAGTTCCCTTGTGTGTATTCCCCATTCCTTTGTTGTCTATTCCAGTTACACTCAACTCTAGATACTCCCTTCCCTGTGAAAATCCACAGAGCAGCCATATACAGAGCAGTGCCATCCAGGTAGGAGATGACCACTTGTAACTGGCTTTCCTTTCCCTACAGGAACTTACACAGTTCAAAAAATGGAATGTCATCAAGGCATTGCCTGGTGGGCCTGTCGCCACACTTATTGGAAGGAAAGGATCTAGGAAGAGGGAGGTTCCAGGGACCATCAGCAACATGCCAAACCACAGCAAGAAATCAAGCATGACTCAGCTCCTGCCCACTGCAATTACTCAGGACCTCTGCCCTTCAGATGTGGAAAAAGCCCAGCAGTGCCTTGCAGTAACTGCTGCTGAGGTCTGGAACTTCCTGACAACCTTGCAAGTCCTTTGATAAGGGGAGGCTCAAACTGGATTTCAGAAGGCCCATCGCACCAGGATGACTGAAACAAACTGTGGACTGGGTATCAATGCAAATAATATTGTAGCATCAGGAATAGAATAAATTTCAGCTCAATAAGAAGCCTAACTTATGCATTTAAAAATGTCTGCACGTAGATACAAGTAGTGATCCTGGGCAAAGTTGGTGCCAGGCACAGGCACACCTGTGCAAGGAAATGGCAAAAGGGAAGCCCACAGTATGGAAAAGTCCAAAAGGGGCACCAGCATGTTCCATAGTGTGGGAGAGAGGAAAATGAAAACACCATTTACCAGGTGCCTGCCAAGGGCTATTTCTGGGCCTGCAGCTCTAGAGATGTTCCTCTGAACAAAACAGGAGCCATCTAGGACAGGTGGTGCTTGGCTATGACAACGAGGAGGGAACTTAAGTCCAATCGGTCAGTAAGTGATGGATTTGAGTCTTCTCTTCTACTGGATTAGTAGATCCCAACAGTCAATACGGTGGGGGTTGGAAAAACTTTCCTGTGTTTCATGATACCCGAATGCCAATGTCATGAATGGCAAATGCTAGCATCCCAATAACGGTGTGCCCTTCATGAAACCCCATGCAAAGATTCAGCCCCTTCTCCTAATGTTCAAGCACCTGTTCCTGCAGAATCAGGATATGAAGAGAGGCTGGCAAAGGCCACAAACCAGGTACTTCTGCAGCTTGCGGGAGGGCAGAGGTTGGGGTGGTTTCTGTGCTGTCCACAGGACACTGTCACACTAACTCTATTAATCCTTTCCTACCTAGAGATAATGATACGAGAAAAGAAAGTTATCAGTTCACCTCTCCTCTAGAAATAAATAGGGTGGTATCTCTGAACCTGGCCATCGTTAACAGATGCAAATAAAATACAGAGTGGGCAATAATGCAATGCACATATGCCCAAGACAAAGCGGGCTGGCACAAATAAGGAAAGGGGCTTCATTTCTGAAAATACCAGCTCCACTTAACACTGGATACTCTCCTGCCTATGGAAATCCACAGGAGCAGTTGCAGAGAGCACAGCATGTTTCATAGTGTCGGGAGAGGACACTGAAAACTGACATTTACCAGGTGCCTGCCATGGGCTATTCCTGGGCTTGAGGCTCTAAAGATGTTCCTTTGAACAATAACAGCAGCCATCTAGGATAAGTGGTCCTCAGCTGTGGGAGAAAAGGGGGAAATGAGGCCCAAGAAGCTAGTAAGTGGTGGATTCCAGTCTTCTCTTCCAATGGATTATTAGACACCAATGTCCCAAGCAGGGTGTTTCTTAATTTTTGAATACTAACATCATGAATAGCAAATGCTGGCATGGCAATAAAAGCGTGCCCTGCATCTGGTCACATCTAAAACATCAGTCCCTTCTCTTTCTGAAGAAATACCTGTTCCTGCAGAATCAGGATATGGAGAGATGCTGGTCAGGGCACAGACCAGGTGCTTTCGCAGTTTGCAGTTTATTGTCCTCAGGACACTGTCATACTATTAGCCCTTTCCTGCCTAGTGATAGTGATGTCTGAAAAGAATGTTACCAGTTCACCTCTCCTCTAAAAACAAATAGGTTGGTATCTCTAAACCTGGCCATCAGCAACACATACATATGAAATTCTGAATGAGCAATAATTCACTGCTCACATGCCCAAGGGAAAACAGGTTCTTTTCCTAGGACTTGTACAGGAGGCTTAGACAGGGTGACTTCCCAGGGGATGGCTGTACTGAGTTTGCAAATTTGGGCTGAGACTCATTCAAACTACCTGGGGAATGCAAGTTAACCTGCAGAGGAGAAAGAGAAAAAGGAAAAAGACCCATGTTCAAATGGAAATTAAATACATATCTGATGGATTCCATGATCAGCTTTGACACTTTCATCTATAAACAGTGTCTGGAACCAGTTGGCTCCAGCACAGAAGGGGCTGCTTTGTACCTGGTGGAGACTCTGCCATACCTGACCCAAGGAAGCCTGCTTGGTGACCAGGCAGCCACAGAAGGATGAAGAATACACTTGGTCTGTTTCCCCCAGGTCCAGACAGGAAACAGAAAACTTTCCTCAAGGCTACTACAGGCCTTTTTAGGGGACCATGTTGCCACTGGCTGGCAATCTCAGAGAAAACACCTCTCTGCTATTTACAGTGCGTTTTCAAAAAAGTAAAAACCAGATTCTCCCAGGGGTCTAGGATCTCAGGAATTGGAGCCCCTCTACTGAGTAGAGAAAAATCGGAATGAGGGTTTCTTTCCTCATTTCAAGAGATTGCTGGCTCTGCAGCCCAGCTCAAAAGCGCATCCTCCAGGCCACTCCCCCGCCTGAGCCAGACCCCTTGCTCTCATGACTCTCTGAGCGCCAGCCCCATGGTCGGGTCCCCTGAGACCCGCCTGGACCTTAGACGGCCGCGCCTCCGAGCGCTATTGACGCCGGAGGCGCGACTCTTTTTCCTATTCCCAGGAGGGGAAAAAAGCGGGAACAATGGCTTTCGGGACAGAGGGACGCGAACACCCAATGCCGCAGCGACTGGGAGGGTCGCGATGCAGGAGGACGAAGTGGGAGAAGGGGCACTTCGGCCTCCCTGCGGGCGGGAGCTAGGCCGCTGGAAAGTCCGCTCGCCTCTCGCCGCCAAGGGATGTCCCCCCGGGCCTTTTGTACCACTCGCCACGGAAAATGGTCACACGCTTTTGTCCCCAAACCGAACACTATCGGAAACACAGGGCCCCTGGAAGCCGCCACATTGGCCATTGGCGGTGGCGCACCCACCCCCGTGCTACTGCGCGTGCGCGGCGCTGCGACACACTCCGACCCCATCCCGCGTTCCCAGGGGGCGGTGGGAAGCGGAAGTGCTCGGCTGACCCGGGCGGGCGGTTCCTAGTTCACACTAGCTGTTGTTGTCGGCCTCTGAGGTTTCAGGCTCTTGGCGGTGAAGTAAGAGGGACGCGGAGGTGGTGATAGTTTTGATGGGGGACGGGGGTTGACGGGACCATGGGGTCATGGGACGCCTTTGTGGGTGACAGGGTGGCTCTACAGCCTAGCTCAAAAGCCCATCCTCCAGGCCACTTCCCCGCCTGAGACAGAGCCCTTGCTCTCAGGACCCTCTGAGCCAGGACCAGGGTCGGGTTCCCTGAGACCCGCAGGCCTGTGGGCGTGAGTGTTGGGGGCGAGGTTCGGGGCCAGCAAGTGACTGATTGATTGAGTCACTCGGCCCCTGTTTCCTGAGCTCCTAAAAATGCCAGGCAACCTTGGAAATGTTTCACATTAATCTTCACAGGAGCCCTGTGAGGTGTTACATGATTATTTTCATGTTATAGAGAGAAAATGGCTCAGTGTGGCTTGGCAACCTGTCCAAAGTCACATAGGTAGCAAACCCGAGGAATCCTTTTTCATTTCCTGTGCTTTGTTTATCATGTTTATTGTTTCCTGTGTGTCTCCCCCGCTAGACTAGAAACTCTGCAGGAGCTGGGACTTTGAGATTTTGTTCACTGATGTATTTCCAGCACGGAGAACGGGCTCATGGAAGGCACTCATTTCTTCAGTGAATAAAAGTGGCACAGCAGTCAATCAGTTGGTTCCAAAGCCCGGACTCAGGAAGGCAGGGTTTTCGTCACTGGGGATAATTGAGCTGTGCATGAATGTTAATTAACTCTTAAAGCTAGAATGAGGCGTTGGTCCCTCTTCTATTGGGTAAAAACCTTTGGGTTTTACTCAACTTCACTGCATGGAAGGGAGCATAGGTGTTGCTAATTGAATCTCCTGTGGTCATTGTGTTTCAAGGGTCAGAGTGCAGACCTGAGACCACTGCTACACCGACTTCAGACTCCAGTTTATCTGTGCCCCGGCTTCCTCACTTAGTCTCAGAAGACTTAGGCTGAGGCCCCAGGAGGAGGTGAGTTCCCTGGGTCACAGGCAGAGATCTGGTGCTATAATGATGGCCCCGGCTGGGGTGTGTTTGTCTCTGAATGCCTTGGTCCTGCTGCCTTGGACATAAGAGAGGTACGCTGAGCTGAGGCGAGTTGGAGGAGAAGCCTTAGCCCAGAGTCCAGACCCAGATCCTCAGGGCAGAGAAAGGAGGTTCACAGGACAGCAGGTCCTAGAAGAGCTGGACCCGTAGTGACCTTTGTCCCTCACTTCTGCTGAGACAGAGCAAACTGGCTCAACTTCCAGGTGCCATCGAGGACCATGTGACAGTGCAGTTTGATTCCTACTGGAGGAGGGACAGGTGAAAGTCACAGGTGAATGGAGGCATGGGTGCCTTCCATGGGGCAGGTGCCCTGCTGTAGTGGCTGCAAAGGCAGGATGAGGCTGGGAAGGATCACAGCCAGCCACAGAGGATTGGCCTCTCCTAGCACACCTATTTGTGCACCCCCGCGCTTCCTTCTCTTGCCATTGGCTTTTTCTGAATTTGAGCCAGCCCCACATCATCAACCAGGCACCTGCTTCCAGGGGAAATGCGAGTGTCCCTTCATCCTGACCAAAGTGCAGAAAATATGTTTTTAGTTTATAGAATTTCAGAGTAGTCTCTAGGTACGCTGTCATCCAGCTCTGCTGCCTTATTTCAATGTTTAATGAAAGTGGGCTGGATGACATGACCTGCTAAGCTACACCAAGCTGAACCCTGTTACCTTGATACTGTCGCAGTGATTGCTGCAGTATGCAATGGTTGCTCTGCACAGAAGCTCCTTGCTGGAACTTTCTTTTGAAAAACTGCCAAAGAAGGAGGAGCCTGGTAATCAAAATGCAAATTGTGAGAAAGGAGGAAGTGGTGGGGTGGGAACAGTGTAGGTGGCCAGTTAAAGAGGCAGATGCAGGGGAGCAGGCACAGTGGTTTTCAGCCCCTCACAGAACTGACAGTGCTGGGCTGTTACCACCCAGCCCCACACCTCTCCTCCCCTGCAGCAGCCCTCTGAGCCCTTGTTGGCCTCCTTCCTCCAGACCACATCAAGAGATCCTACTCATACACACTTGCAGAGGGTCTTTTCACCTGTAGGACTCAGTTTGATAAGAGGTAATTTTTAATAATTTTTCATTTTTGTTTTACTAGTGATATTCTTTATCAAAAATTGAGAAAATGCAAATAAAAGAAGAAAATTGAAATCACCACTCAATAGTAACCAATATCAGCATTTTAATAAATCCTCTGAGACGTCATATATGTGCATATTGATTATCAAAAATGAGATCACACTGCACTTGCTTTCTTGGAAGCTGCTTTTAAACACATTAGGAACTAAAAACAAATTCCATAGCATTTTGAAAGCCTGTTCAGTATACCTGCTTTTGCATGTGTCATATTTTTTAACTGTGTCCTCTTTGCTGGCCATTTAGTTGCTTCCAATTTTTTTGTTTGTTTATTTGTTTTTTGTTTAGACAGAGATTCCCTCTGTCGCCCAGGCTGGAGTGCAGTGTTGCCATCTTGGCTCACTGCAACCTCCCCTTCCTGGGCTCAAGTGATCCTCCCACCTAGCCTTCAGAGTAGCAGGGACTACAGGTATGTGCTACCATGTCTGGCTAATTTTTGTAGAGATGTGGTTTCGCCATGTTGCCCAGGCTGGTGTCGAACTCCTGGGCTCCAGTGATCCGCCCACATCGGCCTCCCAAAGTGCTGGGATTATAAGCATGAGCCTCTGCACCTGGCTGCTTCCACATATTAATATTTTAATGGTAGAAATGACTACAGTTAACATTCTTTCAACTTTTCCACATTTAGAATTGTTTCATTATGACAAATGTCTAGGAATAGAACTCATAAAGGAGATGTTAATTGTAACTGGTTTCTAAAGTAGATATCTTTAGACACAAGTCATACATCTGTCCAGTAAGGGAAACAAAATTTCATTTGCAAAACCTACATGATCTTAGTAGAGTTTCATGGAAACAGCTGGAGCTACCAGGTCATGTTTTTAGATCATTCTCCCCAGGGTACAAGGGTAATTATTATCAGGATGGTAATGGTGGTCTAATGGCTGTACCTACCGAGTGTACTCTCCTAATTTTGCCTTTATAGATCTCCATCCTTTATCAAGAGCAGAACAGGATGGCCATGTCCCAGGTGAGTTCCTAATTTACCCATACTTTGTTTCCAGTGAAATTGAGGCAAGGTTTGGAATCTATATAGTAGACTTGAAAATACCAATTATCCCTTCTTCTCTGGCTGTTTTCTGTTCAACTTGTTCTCAGCCTCTGGTTTCTCTAATCCTTCCCCTCACCAGGAGAGAGGAAAGACAAAAAGATTCCTCTCTGGACTTCTTGTTCCTTTTTTTTCTTTTTCTTTTTCTTTTCTTTTTTTTTTTTTTTTTTTTT
>NW_016814956.1:40264-42918 GCF_001698545.2 Rhinopithecus bieti | reverse complement strand
TTTGAGACAGAGGCTCACTCGGAGTGCAGTGGCACAATCTCAGCTTGCTGCAACCTCCACCTTCTGGGTTCAAGTAATTCTCCTGCCTCAGCCTTCCGAGTAGCTGGGATTACAGGTGCCCACCACCACGCCTGGCTAATTTTGTGTTTTAGTAGAGATGGGGTTTCACCATGTTGGCCAGGCTGGTTTTGAACTCCTGACCTCAAGTGATTCCCCCACCTCAGCCTCCAAAGTGCTGGGATTACAGGCATGAGCAACCATGCTCTCTACTTGTTCTTCTGAGAACTGTACCTCATCTTCTCTTCATTTCCTTCTCACAGAAGATTGTTTAAATACATAGGTTCATCTTGCTTTTTCCTCTTTCTTCATTTCTAGATCACTTGGTCTTTTCATCATTCATATTTATGATAATAACATTGTGCATAATGTTTTGATGTGCGTAGAAAAAACTAGTAGCCCAAAGGATTCTATCTTTCTCCCCCCAGTACCATGTTCCTCGTCAGAGAAGTCCATTGTTAACGGTTGGGTTAAATGGTGGGGTAGATGCATTTATATCAATTTAAGGAACTAAAAACATGTGCATATATATTCTTTTTATGCTTTTACACAAATGGCATCATACTTCCATACCCATCTTGCCTTTTGCACCTGATTACTTTCTGGGTGGTGTCCCTTGTCGATATATAAAGATTGTTTCAATTTCTATTTCATAGTATGGATGTATTAATATCATGTAACTTTATGGATATTTAAGTTTTTAATTTCTTTTTACTATTGTATACAGTGCCTCATGAACAACTTTCTCTGTATCTACTCGTTCTATAGTACCAGTGTTTATGGAGGTTATACCTGGTAGTGGGGTTTTGACTAAAAGTTACTGAGACTTAAATTTGCCCTCTGAAATCCTTCATAATTACTCCTTTCACTAAATGTAAAGACCAGATAATTTCTGTGTTCCAATTTTCCAGGCTATTAAAGATGAAAAGTCACCCGGTTCATTTTGTGAAGCCACTTAACCTGAAATTTGAGGAAGGTGCTACAAAAAAGAAAATCATAGACCAGTTTCCCTTAAGAATATAAATGTCAAAATATTAAAAATATTCTGAATAGAACATTAACAAATTGCATTGGGCATTTCAAAAGCAATGGATGCACGTGGTAAAAAAATTCAAACAAAAGCTTTGTTCGACAACAAAAAGTTTTTTGTGGTTTTTGTTTTTTGAGCAGGGTCTGGCTCTATCCCCCAGGCTGAAGTGCAGTGGTGCAATTTCAGCTCACTGCAACCTCCGCCTCCCAGACTCAACAATCCTCCCACCTCAGCTTCCCAAGTAGCTGGGACTACAGACACATGCCACCATGCCCAGCCAATTTTTGTATTTTTTGTAGGGATGGAGTTTTGCCATGTTGCCCAGGCTGGTCTTGAACTCATGAATCTCTTTCTCTGCTTATGCACAATCACTCGTTCTCTCCTGCATGTGCTCTCTCTCTCTCTTTCTCTTTCTCTTTCTCTCTTTAACAAGTTACAGTACATCCTGGTCTTTCTGGTCCTTTTTTTTTTTTAATGATCTTTTCATTTGTGTTAACTCTACACCAGGGTTTCTCAGTGTGGCACTATTGACATTTTGGTTGAGGTCATTATTTGTCGTGGGTTGCCTTCCTGTGCGTTGTATATGTAGCAGCATCCCTGGACTCTCTACTAGATGCCAGTAGTGCTCCCTCCTCCAGTGTTGGCAACCAAAATATCTCTTGTCATTGTCAAATATTCCCTGAGGAATGAAATTATCCAGTGTTTAAAACCAGTGGCCTACCCCGTTTACAAAAATGGCTGCTTGATATTTCATTTGATGGTAATACCACTATTGCCTTTCTCCTAATAATAGATATTTAGGATATTCCTAGTCTTTTACTACCATAAACAACATCGCAGTGTATAGTAGATTCCCATTGTGTGCATGTGACAACATTTATAGGATAACTTTCTAGATATGAAGTTTCTAGGTCAAAGTTTATGCATCTTGAATTTTGATTCAGAACTGTCAGTTGCCTTCCAAATAGGATGTACTGATTTGCATTGCTGGCAACATTATAATGCCTTTTCCTATAAATGGGAAATCACAGTGTATTATCTGCTATGATTTTTGCCATTGTGAGGGACAAAAGAGTAGTGCATTTTAATTCGCTTTTCTTGATTTGAGTGTCTGTTTTCGTTTTTAACCACCATTTGTACTTTTTTCTTTCAAATATTTATTCTAGTCATTTGCCCCCTTTTCTCTTGGGTGTGGAATTACTTTGATTGCTGGATGTTAGCTCCTTGGGTTAACTTAAGCAAATGAGATCTCTGTCATATATGTTGTCAATATTTTTCATAGTTTATTATTTGCTTTGATTTGTCTTATACCTCTTGGGGAGTGGACACAATGTGTTTTTAATGTCTCATTTTACAATCTTTTGTGGCTTCTAGAGTTCTTGTATTGCTTATATAGGATTCTGTGAGTTGAGATTTTAAAAATGGCATTTCAGTTATGTGGAAAAAATGGTGACTGAATGATGGTGGCACCGTTGAGTCTCCGTCTGGATGGAAAGAAAGTTAAACTCTTCTTCTTCTTCTTCTTTTTTTATTATACTTTAAGTTCTAGGGTACATGTGCACAACAT
>NW_016814956.1:21232-38009 GCF_001698545.2 Rhinopithecus bieti | reverse complement strand
ATGAGATTTTGTTGCAGTTTTTTTTTTTTTTCTTTAAGCTTATCAGCTGTCATTATTGTTAGTGTATTTTATGTGTGGCCCAAGACAGTTCTTCCAGTATGGCCCAGGGAAGCCAAAAGATTGGACACCCCTGCTCTAGAGAGTTCACATAAATACTCACTCCTACTTATTTCATTGTCACTTGTGGAGTGTTTACTATTTTCCTTTTCAGTATCATTTTTACTGACTTTTCCTGTATCTGAATTCGCTGATGGTTCTGAATTACTTGTGGGTTCCACTGGGTTTACAGGAGACAAAGATTTCAACACAGCATGATCACTAAGTAGAGGTTACAACCACTTCTGCCTTTCTGCCTCTGAAGCTTTAAATCCCAGCACAGATTTTAATTCTTGGAGCACCCTCTTGGATTCTTCATGCTTATGCTTCTGTCTTTCTTTGTCTTCTTGAGACAAGTAATAAAAATCATCCTTTCTGCAATCACTGTCAATATCTGTATCACCTACATAAGCTTTAAGTCCTATTCATCCTTCTCAGGGAGTGGATCTTTGTCTGCAGTATGTAGAGTAGGCTGCATCAAAGGTACCACTGTACAGTGTGGGTTGTCACACACTACCTGAGGCTTGCCTTTTTTTAATCTGTATTTCTTCATAGCAGTTTGTCCACCTGAGAAATGGCCTCTTCCCAGCAATTGTTGCTTGTTTAAACATGGGGCTGAGTCAACTTTAATTTCTGTTCTAGGATTTGATAAGCCTCTGACACTGTTCTTGTGTTTCTTTCATACAAATAAGCTTTTCAAATGTATCTTTGAGAATTATTACCTTATTCAGTAATGCTTTCACATGGAGCTGCAAGTTGCACACTGCTGTGTGAACGTTATTCAGTTCTTTTGACTTCTGTTGAGTTTTGGATAAACACTGGTACTGACTGGTGCTGAGTTTCAAAGTACTGATAGAATTCAGAGTTGCACTTAAGCTCTTTCAAACAAGCGTAGTAAGCATGAGGTAGACCTTGAGTCAAATAAGATAAGATATGATGGGGAAAAGTGCTGAAGTTAAGTAAAGGCCCAGGAGATGAACTGGCTATAGAAAGTAATAAGGCTAACCGTCTGAAGAATTCTGAACTCTGCCACCCAGAGTTGGAACAAAACCTTCAATGTAGGCAGGCTGAAGTCATCTGTAAAGTTAGGTGCTTCCTCTTCTGAAATCTACTCTTCACTAAGTCCAAGGCCTAGCTCCTTAAAAGGCACGACACAGATATAGCTGGTTACATTGTCACTTTCAGAGTTTAGAGGGTAGTTTTTTAGCATCCATAGGATAGATAGCCTTGCTGCTTGGAAGTTCTGAAGACAGCTTTCCAGAGACCGATGAGGTACTGAGTGGAATGCTGTCTAGCTTTATTAAATGGGATAAATAATCATTTATTATTATTAATCATGCAACAATAATAATTCAATGTATTAAATTATATAATTTATAAATATTTATGAATTATATGATTTATTAATTATAAATTTAATAATTATTAATCATTTAATAAATTATTCCATTTATTAAATGGGATAAGGCACTGACCCTGTCAAGCAAAAGTATAAATCCTCTGGAAATCACTTCAGTTTCTTGAATGAGACATAAAGCTTTTCTTACAAGGTTAGTAATAGCTCAGCTATTTGCTGCCATATCTTCCAAATGAACATTGTATTTTTTTCAGGTCACTTGTAGTTCAGCTGTCCTCCATACTCTCAAAGCTCTTAGCCAGGAAGATACAGTCCGCCAAATGGGAAGCATAACGAGCAAACTAATGAAGGCAAATAGCATGGAGACATCCCAAATATTAGGGGTTGCCAGGGAGCAAAGTGTTGCAAGGTATCCACTTTCCTGTTGTTGAGGTTGCCCTGCAGACAGGATACTGGAATCAAGTAGCTCAGTGAGCTCCACATCCTCTTGAAACAGGACTTCCTGTTACAGGATGGTATGTAATGAGTTGAGTCGGAATCCAGTATTCAACTTGTGAAGTAAGTCATCTTTCTTACTGCCCTGAGAAAAAACCCAACTTTTGGTGGTTTTAGCCACTTTTAACAGAATGCGTTGCTTAATAACCCATTCCCTGAGCATGCCAGTAAGTGGAGTTTATGTTCATTGAGTGATTACTGAATCCCAGGTATTTTGGTAGGACTCTTGTGGGAAGCTTTTGTTGTCCCTCTGTGGTGCATTTTTCCATTTTTGGTGACAACGTATTTCAAAGTCTTGTGTGTCCCGGATCCTGTAAGTACTGATAAAGCAGAGAATTCCAAATGCTACCTCCTTGTCAAACTCCGGTGTTATCCTTCTTTGCCATGCCACCCACTTCAGCACGATGGGAAATCAGAAGAAACATTTGTAATGAAGATGGGAAACCTAGAAACCATAACAAGAAAGATTGTCAGATTAAACTGTATTAAAATGTTAAAACCCATAGAGTCAAAAGACATATTTGAAGCTGAGAGAAAATATATGCAATGCATATGATATGCAAAGGATTCATATATAGAAAATGAAAAAGGATGAAAGAAGACACAAAATGTGGTGGACATATAGACAAAAAGATAAGGCAAGCAATTTCTGAGAAAAAAGTGTGATGCCATTTGCAAAGATGTTTACTGTCCCCAGTTTTTAAAGCCAGGAAAACAGGGCTGATTTTCATTCCTCCCTTTCTGTTGCATTCCAACAAATGAACCCAGTTTCAGCCCTTCTACTGTTTGCCTTTCAGAATTTTTTTTGTTTTATATATATACAAAACCACAACATTTTGTATAGGTTGTTTTTAATGAAAATATGCTCCTACTATGCTTTTCTGTTTTGGGGTTTTTGTTTTTTGTTTGTTTTTTTTGAGATGGAGTCTCGCTCTGTCGCCCAGGCTGGAGTGCAGTGGCACAGTCGGCTCACTGCAACCTCCACCTCCCAGGTGCAAGCGATTCTCCTGCTCAGCCTCCCGAGTAGCTGGGATTACAGGCATATGCCACCATGCCCAGCTAATTTTTATATTTTTAGTAGAGACGACGTTTCACCATGTTGGCCAGTCTGGTGTCGAACTCCTGACCTCAAGTGATCCACCTGCCTTGGCCTTTCAAAGTGCTGGGATTACAGGCATGAGCCACCGCACCTGGCCCCGACATTAGAAATTTCTAAGCACAATGAAAATCTTAAAAATTATCAAACATCCATATCAAAGTGAGAAAAATATTTGAAGTATACATAATAATGATCTACCTGCTTTTATACACTAAAATTCTAACAAATCATTGAAGATCACACCTAATATATAGCTGAAAGAATATGAAATGTATGTAGAATAGTATACCATGTGTCATACTTCATATTCTTAAACATTAAAAAGGTTGATAACAGTTAGTACAGTCAAGTATGTAGAAAAAACACCAAAGAAGTTATAAACTGTATATGGCATTTTGTGGTGGAACAGTTGATTTACATATATCAACATTTACATTGCAGATACCCTTAACACAGTAATGCCCTTTCTAGAATTTTACCCTAGAGCTTTAATATATCAATAAGACAAGACAACCCAACAGAATGAAGACTCATAGCAACAGAAATATTAGTGGCCTCAAAACATACAAAAAGATTATAATCCTCACTAAAACTCACATACATGCTGTCATTTATCTGTAAGAGTGGTAAACTTTGAACAGGTAGGTAAGAGTCACTGTGGATGAGAGTACTGGCTGGTTGACAGGTAATTTGGCTGTACTTATTAAAGATCTCTTTTTCTTATTTTAATCAGCAGTTGCATTGATAGGACTCCATCCTAGTGCAATATTTATATGTCCACAAAGATTTCCAAGGCAGTTCTGTTCATACTAGCAAAAAGTAGAAGGAGAAAGCCCTAAGTGTCCCATGTTCCTGAGAATCCAATAATGGTAGAATGACAGCTATACTACCAGGTGGCATTGCTTATGATAAAAATGACCCCTGATTGGTAAACAAACTTCACGTGGACGAGGAGGACCAGAGAGTAGTTAAATTGCCACATCCATCCTCTGGAACTGTCATGATAAAAATTGACTGATATGTAAGAATGTCTGGGATACTTTTGTCTAAGTGAAAAAAATCAAAGTCCAGAAAAGCATAGTAGGAGCAGCCGGGCATGGTGACTCACATCTGTAATCCCAGCATTTTGGGAGGCCAAGGCGGGTGGATCACCTGAGGTCAGGAGTTCGAGACCAGCCTGGCCAACATGGTGAAACCCTGTCTCTACTAAAAATACAAAAAATTAGCCGGGCATGGTGGTGCATGCGTGTAATCCCAGCTACTCGGGAGGCTGAAGCAGGAGAATTGCTTGAACCTGGGGGGCAGAGGTTACAGTGAGCCAAGATAGTGCCACAGCACTCCAGCCTTGTCAACAGACAACAGAGCGAGACTCTGTCAAAAAAAAAAAAAAAAAGAAAGAAAGAAAAAGAAAAGAAAAGAAAGAAATTTCTAATTCCTAGGTAGTCAAGTTTATCACCCTGTAGCTATGTATTTTCTGAATATGGGATTGCTTAGAAAGGCTATCAGCACCACAAAACTATCAAAACTTTTTAACTTCTCTATCATTTTTATGGTTATCTTGTATATATTTAAATCTCTAATCCATCTGTAATTTACTGGGGGCTCAAAAGAGGAGAGAGTAATTTACTTGTATGGAGTTCTTCCCTCCATAAATGCCTAGCCAGATTTTTCTAATGACATCTTTTCTGGCAGAGATTTAAGATACTTTTATTATGAAAGTAATCTCTGACACTGTTACTTCTAGGATCTGTTAATGGTTATTAACTGTCATATTCGTTGTCATAGTTTACGCTCTGTGTTCTGGAATCGAAGCCTGACAATGGAATGACGGCCTGTTTTTACTGGTCTGAGAGATAAGGAAGGAAACCCAAGTTTTTCCTACTGTCTACTCTCACTTGACACAACACTTCCGACACCAGATGTACATCCCAGCACCAGGCTGTTCCCCCACATACCAGCGTTCTCCCTGGACACCAGCTGGGTGTGCTCTTAAGTCAATTCCATTCTGACCACCACTACTGGAGTTAGCGTCAGCTCCCCACAGGTTGAAGGGCTTAGTCCACAAGACTGCGCCAAAGATTGAGATGTCAGTCACAAGTAGGGTGGACCTATACATCTGACTGATTGGCCACAAATTGGGGGTTCCCATGAACCCTCCTGAAGATTGAATTATTTGCCAGAGTGAGTTTCAGTTCCCTGACTTTCCCCTATTTGTTATAAAGGATAATTACAGGCCAAGCGCGGTGGCTCGTGCCTGTAATCCCAGCCATTTTGGAAGGCCAAAGCGGGCGGATCACCTGAGGTCGGGAGTTGAGACCAGCCTGACCAACATGGAGAAAACCTCGTCTTTACTACAAATACAAAATTAGCCGGGTGTGGTCGCACATGCGTGTAATCCCAGCTACTCAGGAGGCTGAGGCAGGAGAATCACTTGAACCCAGGAGGCAGAGGTTGCAGTGAGCCAAGATCGCGTCATTGCACTCCAGCCTGGGCAACAAGAGCGAAACTCTGTCTCAAAAAAAAAAAAAAAAAAAAAAAGCGGGGGGGATATTACAGAGGATACAGATGAACCGCCAGATGGAAGAGATACATAGGGCAAGGGATGTGGGAAGGTCCACGGACCTTTCATGCCCTCTCTGTACTCACTACCATCCGGGAACCACCAAGTGTTCAGCTGTGTGGAAGCTGTCTGAACCCACCCAGTCCTTTGGTGGTGGTTGTTATTGTTGTTTTTGAGAAACAAGATCTTGCTCTGTCCCCCAGGCTGGAGAACAGTGGTGCAATCTTGGCTCACTGCAGGCCCAACCTCCTGGCCTCAAGTCATCCTCCCTCCTCAGCCACCCATAGTGCTGGGATCATAGGAGCCAGCCACCACACCCAGCCACAGTGGGGTTTTTATGGAGGCTTCATCACAGAGGCATGATCATCATTGGCCCTTGGTAATCAACTCAGCCTTCATCTTCTCTCCCCTCCCAGGAGTTTTGAAGATGGAGATGAAATTCCCAACCCTCTAATCCTGTCTGGTTTTCTGGTGACCAGCTCCCATTCGGAAGCTACCTAGGGGCAGCCAGCCACCAGTCATCTCATTAGCATATAAAAGACACTTTGATCACTTCAGAGTCTATTCCAAGGGTTGCAGGAGCTTTTGCCAGGAGACAGGACAAAAACCAAATATATATTTCACAATATCAAACCAGGTGACATTACTCCAGATAAAAATGACTCTGGATTGGTAAACAAACTGCATCTGGACTGGAGGACTGAGTAAACTGACTGGCTGGTAGGAAGCCATGGACTGGGGTTTTCTGAGCACATTGTCACTCAGTGATATGTAACTGGGCGCATCTTTTGCTGGGACCCTGGAAGCCATGCCACTGGGACCATTACAAGAGATACTGGTCTATGGAACAGGTTAGAGCTTCCAAGCAACATCATCCTAGCACTCAGCAGTGTGGTTTTGTTCCCTGGCACCAGAGCTATCACGAGGGAGGGGCAGTTTGGGCTAACAGCTCCTGGATTGCTCTGAGAAGCCCTCCTGCTGGAGAAACCTGCCTGTCACTGCCCTCTGGCAGGCTGGCTTTCCTGTCCCCTCTCCTGCACAGCTGGGTAAACTAGTGCCACTGTGGCTGATTTGGGTCTTACGGGTGCAACGAGTGGCTTGAATTGAAGGCCACCAAGTGTGGGTGTGACAGGATGGGATCTGGAGCAGAAACAGGTGGGTTATTAGTCTTTGCGAGGAATTGGGGCCCTTGTAGAAGTGAGTTCTTGTTTGGTGGTGACAAGGCCAAGCACAGACCTTTCCCCTTTTGCCTCAGTCAGCTGCCCGGGCCACAGACCTCTGGCTTCCTGTTCTTTGTTTCATGATTGATGAGCGAAGGTTAGAACGGTTTGTCATGATTGATTAGCTCTGTTTAGAACTGTTCGTTGTAGCTCTGTGTCCCCTGCAAAGCCTGCTCTGTCAGCCCCAGGCAGGACTGACTTCCTCCTTTGTGGACCACCCAGACCCTGTCCTACATCTGTCACTGTCCCTCTGAGGCAGGCTTCCTCGCTGCCTCGGTTTCATCTATGAGTGTCTAAGTGTCGCTTTTCTCCCTCCACTAAACTGAAGCTCCTTGAGTTTAAGAGGTGTGGTTTTGTATCAGTCTTTACTTCACAGGACTTACCAGCCTGGCCTCTATTCAGTAAACATGTGTTGAATGAATGAATTTCCAGGGTGAGATATTTCTCATACCCTATCTGTTTTTCCTATAAAGTTCAAAATGATTTTAGTCATGTAGATACTCTATGTAATATACTATGCCAAACTGCCTAGTGACTGGCATAAGAACAATTATATAAGAAAGGCCAGGCCAGGCACGATGGCTCACGCCTATAATCCCAGCACTTTGGGAGGCCAAGGCGGGCAGATCACAAGGTCAGGGGTTCGAGACCAGCCTGGCCAACATGGTGAAACCCCGTCTGTACTAAAAATACAAAAATTAGCCGGGCATGGTGGTGGGCTCCTGTAGTCCCAGCAACTCTGGAGGCTGAGGCAGGAGAATTGCTTGAACCCGGGAGGCAGAGGTTGCAGTGAGCCGAGATTACGCCACTGCACTCCAGCCTGGGTGACAGAGCAAGACTCAGTCTCAAAAAAAAAAAAAGGCCAGTGTGGATGCGGGAGCCAGACCGCATGGATTCGACTCCCTCATTCCTGGCTGTGTGACCTGGGCTAGTTACTTAGGCTCTGTGCGCCTCACACTCTTCATCTGTCAAGTTTCTCCTAGAGGGCACAGAGTAAGCCCTCCATGTGCGTGAGGTGCCATGTCCCGGTGCCCCAGGCTGGTCCTGGCATGCTAAAGAGGAATGTGCCATTACAGGAATCATTGACCTTCAAGGACGTGTTTGTGGACTTCACCCTGGAGGAGTGGCAGCAACTGAACTCTGCCCAGAAGAACCTCTACAGGGATGTCATGCTTGAGAACTACAGCCACCTGGTGTCCGTGGGTGAGGGACCGCGCCACGGGGTGATGCACAATGCCCCCAGTACTGTGTTTCTTTCTCAGCTGCTCCAAGCTCCGGGGCCTAGGAACAATGAGTGTGGGTTACCACCCTCAGTGAGTTTGGGTTACAGCCCACTGTGTAGTATTCGTAGTCCCCGTTGGACTCTGGAGAGCATATTGGTGCCCTTGCTTGCTATGTGAATGTTCTGTACTGAGGGGCAGATAGCTGTGTGCATGGGGCCATCACCGAGGCCATGCCACCTTCAGCCTGCAGGGGTGGGCCTAGGTTCTGGAGTTTCTCAGCATTAATAACAAAGTCCTTTGTCATGTCCCCTGAACAGGGTATCTAGTTGCAAAGCCAGATGTGATTTTCAGGTTGGGACCAGGAGAAGAGTCCTGGATGGCAGATGGAGGGACCCCGGTACGGACCTGTGCAGGTGAGGACAGGCCAGGTGAGTCAGGCCGGGGAAAGGAGACCAGGTTGGTTGGTGACAGCTTGGCCTCTGGGATGCACTCAGGAGCTCTTCTGAGAGCCCCGGACTTGTGGACATGCCTAGGCTCTGATGAGCGGAACTGTTGTCATGTCCAAATGAGGCCTCTGCCTGGCCGCCGGTTACAGTCTCCGCGTTCTTTGCTTGGCGTTCACATAGATTGTGGCCACTCTTGTTCTGAGATCCCATTTGTACCTTCCAGCCTCCTGGCTTGTTAGTGAGAAGTGCCAAGCCTCTTCTCATTCCTCTCCCACCACCTTTCTGGAAGCTTTTAAGACTTATTCTCCCACCTTCTTGGCCTTTTGTATTTTCACCATAGTAGATGTATTAATAGATGTCAGCATTTCCTCTTTATTGAGCATACTGTGGGCCCTTTCGGGCTGAAATTTGGATTGCTTTTTTGTTTGTTTGTTTGTTTTTTGTTTTTGCTTTTGTTTTTTAGCCTAAGGTAGATTATCATACCTGTTGTTTTTTTTTTTTTTTTTTTGGACTCAGTATGGACACCAAAGCTTTGCCAGTGACCTTTACCCAGCCAGGTACCCACCACGTTCTTGCCTGCTCTCACTTTGTGGTTAACACTGTAAACCTCACACCATTTTCTGTTTTCTCTACTTATTTCTTCTCAGACTGTTACAAATCTGACTTCATACTACTTGTTATCAGATTCCTCCATTTTTCAATACATCCTTCCCACTCAACTCTTGTTTTTGTTATTATCTCTTTACTTATTCAAAAAATAAACACACTCGAGAGGACATTACTCCCAAGGTGGAATACTTCAGTGAATCATATTTTAGTCCTGCATAGAGCTGCTTTTTCCGTGTCTGTTTTTCCTGTGGGCTGCCTACAAGGATCCAGAAACTCTTCTGATACACTGGTCTGCTCTTTCTCTCCCCTTCATAGTACCCCCTTCACTGGCCCATGGCAAAGAAGCCTGTTTAGAATGCTGTTACTCTTCAGAGGGTGATCCATGAACCAGCAGCCTGGGCATTGTTGGGGCACTAAGTAGAAAATCAGAATCTGAGGCCCCACTCTAGATTTTCTGAAGGAGAATGTGCATTTCAACAAACTCCCCAGGGACCCCATAGACACAGTAAAGCTTGAGAATCACTGCTCATTAGAGATTAATTTCAGAGCATCAGCTGTAGTCAGGTGCTGGCCCCAAGGACTCCTCAGATGGCTTCCTCCAGAACCCACTCCTCAGCACACACACCTGTTCTCTGAGATCCTCCCTGTGCTGGCATTTGTGGCTCCCACCATTCTGTAGCTTCCTCCAGGAATGTTTTGGGTGATGATAACCTCTTTGTTGCTCAGTGTAATTCCATATCTGCTGCTTAGAGATTCATCAGGATTTCTAGTGTGCTGATGGTATGCTTCCTTTCTTCCAGTGATGCCTGGAATTGTAATGACTGTGTGTCTTGTTCTGATTTCAGTGCTATCCTAGAAGGGAGGAAAAGCAAATTCAGGCACAGTCTACCCTCCTGAGTCCCGATTCCCTCATAAGAAAAACTATTATATTAAAATACAGACATTTATATATTCAGTCTAAGAGTGCAGAACAGTATAGGCTAAAAAGTAATCTTAGGTGCATTCCCAATCACACCCCCCCAAGGGCAGCTTCTTCTAAAGATTTCTCTTTTTGGTTCTGGTGAGCACCTCCATAGGTTTAGGGAATACCTTTATATCTGCATTTTATGGGTTTTCAGTTTTATCTTCCCCCTATGAAAAGTAAGGATTTCCCTCACACTTTGGCCTTCCACTCCCCAGCTCTTCACAAGTTTGTTATATGCTCATTTTTAGTTCCTTTATTGGTTACATTTGTAACTTTAAATAAACTTTCTCATTTTTAGTTCCTTTATTGGTTACATTTGTAACTTTAAGTTACCATATGCATTTCATATGGTAACTTAAAAAAATATATAGCTAAGTGCCAATGGCTCATTTCTTTAGCTCGAACACAACCCCTAGACATAAGAGCCTACATCTTGTTCTGACTTGTTCCAGTGTGGGACTGGTGGAAGACATTCAATAAATATTGCACTGATTAATTTGGACCTGGGCAGAGGAAGGAGCTTTGTTATTCATCCACATACAAGTGGCTAAGAGCATGGACTGTGGAGCCACATAGCCTGGACTGGAATTCTGGCCACTTTCCTCACTAGCTATCACTGTGTACACATTGGTTGGCCTCTCTACCTGTTGTGGGGCTAATGATAGAACTGAATGATTTTCAGAAATTAATGAGTTGATCCATGTAAAGCACCTAAAAGGGTGCCTGGCATAAAGGAAACACTCAACAAATGTTATCACTGTTTTTATTGTTGTTATTATCCATAAAAAAGTTTTCTTTAATTTAATGTAGTGGTTGTTAACCAGAGATGTATTACATAGTTACCTGTGGATCTGTCAGATACTCATGAGTAGGCCCCACTGTAGAAATTGTTTCAGAAAGCCTAGGGTAGGCCTGGTTATGTGCATTTTGAGTGACACTCCAGAGGGTTCTGATGCCCATCTTTGGTTAAGATCCACTACTTGAAATATCTGCTGAGAGGAATTACAAGGAAATAGGAGACAGCAATGAGCATGCGAGCAGGATGGGATGGAAAGACAGGCGCACATGGACTCACTCCTAGACAGCTCTCCAAACTCCCAGGGTTGGAAGCAGAATGCAGCAGAAAGCAACTTGACTTTCTTCCCTGTTTCTCCATACTTGAATCTATTTCAGGAACTATATTTTTCCCTCTGTCTCCTGGATGAAACCTCTGGCTGGTCCCATAAGTTCACTGGTCTTTCTGAGATAATAAAAATCTTCTGGGAACTGTTCCTTTCAAGAGTAGCCTCATTACAGTAATGAAAACTGTCCAGTCTCATGTAGTAGTACAAACTGAAATTTATTTCAAGTTTGTTGATCTTTTCATAGAAGTTTTAGCTTTGTTAATTTTCTCTACCATTTTTCTGTTTTATTGATTTCTTTTACTTTTATTTTCTTTTTCCTACTTACTTTCAATTTACTTTGCTGTTTTTTATCTAGCTTCCCCCAACATTTTATTATGAAAACTTTTATATAAAACAAGTAAAAGAATTGTAGATTGAACACCCATATAATACCTCCACCCAGATTTATAATAACTATAAACATTTTGCTATATTTATCCCCTGTCCATCTGCCAATTCCTCCAATTTCCATCAATTCGATTTATTTTTTTATAGTGCGTTTCAAAGGAAGTTACAGAGATCAGTACCCTTAACCCCTAAGTACCTCCACAGGCATATCATTAATTAGAGTTCAATATTTGTTAGTACTTTATCATTAGTACTCATGAAGTATTTTAATAAAACAAAATGCCCTTATGGCACCATATGATCTTTGGCCATACATGTTAATGTTTGAACATAATTTTCTATATGTGTTTTTATATGTGATCATTATATATTTATGTTGATGTGACTGCATTCCTTTTATTTTTTCAAATGAAATTGATTAAGGTATAATGTACATACCATGAAATTTATCTTTCTTAGGTGTACAGTTGTATAGTTTTGATGAATATGTAGCTGTGTAATTACTACTACTACAATAAAAGTATTGGACATTTTCATCCCCCACAAAAAACTCCATGTTTCCTTTTATAATTCAGTCTCTCTCCTCATCCCAGGCTTGACCTCTTTTCCTTCTAGTTTGGTTCTTTCTAGAATGTCATGTGGCTGGCTTCTTTCACTTACCTTAATGTATTTTAGGTTCATCCATGTTGTGGCATGTATCATTTTGTTCCTTTTGATAGCTGAGTAGTATTCCAGTTTGTCTGTCGATGGATGAGTTAATGCACATTTGAATTGTCCCGGGTTTTTTTTGGTTATTATGAATGAAGCTGGCAAACATTCTTGTACAGACATTTCTGTGGATCTGTGTTTTCATATCTCTTGGGTAAATATCTGGAGNTTTTTTTTTTTTTTTTTTTGGACTCAGTATGGACACCAAAGCTTTGCCAGTGACCTTTACCCAGCCAGGTACCCACCACGTTCTTGCCTGCTCTCACTTTGTGGTTAACACTGTAAACCTCACACCATTTTCTGTTTTCTCTACTTATTTCTTCTCAGACTGTTACAAATCTGACTTCATACTACTTGTTATCAGATTCCTCCATTTTCAATACATCCTTCCCACTCAACTCTTGTTTTGTTATTATCTCTTTACTTATTCAAAAAATAAACACACTCGAGAGGACATTACTCCCAAGGTGGAATACTTCAGTGAATCATATTTTAGTCCTGCATAGAGCTGCTTTTCCGTGTCTGTTTTCCTGTGGGCTGCCTACAAGGATCCAGAAACTCTTCTGATACACTGGTCTGCTCTTTCTCTCCCCTTCATAGTACCCCTTCACTGGCCCATGGCAAAGAAGCCTGTTTAGAATGCTGTTACTCTTCAGAGGGTGATCCATGAACCAGCAGCCTGGGCATTGTTGGGGCACTAAGTAGAAAATCAGAATCTGAGGCCCCACTCTAGATTTTCTGAAGGAGAATGTGCATTTCAACAAACTCCCCAGGGACCCCATAGACACAGTAAAGCTTGAGAATCACTGCTCATTAGAGATTAATTTCAGAGCATCAGCTGTAGTCAGGTGCTGGCCCCAAGGACTCCTCAGATGGCTTCCTCCAGAACCCACTCCTCAGCACACACACCTGTTCTCTGAGATCCTCCCTGTGCTGGCATTTGTGGCTCCCACCATTCTGTAGCTTCCTCCAGGAATGTTTTGGGTGATGATAACCTCTTTGTTGCTCAGTGTAATTCCATATCTGCTGCTTAGAGATTCATCAGGATTTCTAGTGTGCTGATGGTATGCTTCCTTTCTTCCAGTGATGCCTGGAATTGTAATGACTGTGTGTCTTGTTCTGATTTCAGTGCTATCCTAGAAGGGAGGAAAAGCAAATTCAGGCACAGTCTACCCTCCTGAGTCCCGATTCCCTCATAAGAAAACTATTATATTAAAATACAGACATTTATATATTCAGTCTAAGAGTGCAGAACAGTATAGGCTAAAAGTAATCTTAGGTGCATTCCCAATCACACCCCCCCAAGGGCAGCTTCTTCTAAAGATTTCTCTTTTGGTTCTGGTGAGCACCTCCATAGGTTTAGGGAATACCTTTATATCTGCATTTTATGGGTTTTCAGTTTTATCTTCCCCTATGAAAAGTAAGGATTTCCCTCACACTTTGGCCTTCCACTCCCCAGCTCTTCACAAGTTTGTTATATGCTCATTTTAGTTCCTTTATTGGTTACATTTGTAACTTTAAATAAACTTTCTCATTTTAGTTCCTTTATTGGTTACATTTGTAACTTTAAGTTACCATATGCATTTCATATGGTAACTTAAAAAAATATATAGCTAAGTGCCAATGGCTCATTTCTTTAGCTCGAACACAACCCCTAGACATAAGAGCCTACATCTTGTTCTGACTTGTTCCAGTGTGGGACTGGTGGAAGACATTCAATAAATATTGCACTGATTAATTTGGACCTGGGCAGAGGAAGGAGCTTTGTTATTCATCCACATACAAGTGGCTAAGAGCATGGACTGTGGAGCCACATAGCCTGGACTGGAATTCTGGCCACTTTCCTCACTAGCTATCACTGTGTACACATTGGTTGGCCTCTCTACCTGTTGTGGGGCTAATGATAGAACTGAATGATTTTCAGAAATTAATGAGTTGATCCATGTAAAGCACCTAAAAGGGTGCCTGGCATAAAGGAAACACTCAACAAATGTTATCACTGTTTTATTGTTGTTATTATCCATAAAAAAGTTTTCTTTAATTTAATGTAGTGGTTGTTAACCAGAGATGTATTACATAGTTACCTGTGGATCTGTCAGATACTCATGAGTAGGCCCCACTGTAGAAATTGTTTCAGAAAGCCTAGGGTAGGCCTGGTTATGTGCATTTTGAGTGACACTCCAGAGGGTTCTGATGCCCATCTTTGGTTAAGATCCACTACTTGAAATATCTGCTGAGAGGAATTACAAGGAAATAGGAGACAGCAATGAGCATGCGAGCAGGATGGGATGGAAAGACAGGCGCACATGGACTCACTCCTAGACAGCTCTCCAAACTCCCAGGGTTGGAAGCAGAATGCAGCAGAAAGCAACTTGACTTTCTTCCCTGTTTCTCCATACTTGAATCTATTTCAGGAACTATATTTTCCCTCTGTCTCCTGGATGAAACCTCTGGCTGGTCCCATAAGTTCACTGGTCTTTCTGAGATAATAAAATCTTCTGGGAACTGTTCCTTTCAAGAGTAGCCTCATTACAGTAATGAAAACTGTCCAGTCTCATGTAGTAGTACAAACTGAAATTTATTTCAAGTTTGTTGATCTTTTCATAGAAGTTTTAGCTTTGTTAATTTTCTCTACCATTTTCTGTTTTATTGATTTCTTTTACTTTTATTTTCTTTTCCTACTTACTTTCAATTTACTTTGCTGTTTTTTATCTAGCTTCCCCAACATTTTATTATGAAAACTTTTATATAAAACAAGTAAAAGAATTGTAGATTGAACACCCATATAATACCTCCACCCAGATTTATAATAACTATAAACATTTTGCTATATTTATCCCCTGTCCATCTGCCAATTCCTCCAATTTCCATCAATTCGATTTATTTTTTTATAGTGCGTTTCAAAGGAAGTTACAGAGATCAGTACCCTTAACCCCTAAGTACCTCCACAGGCATATCATTAATTAGAGTTCAATATTTGTTAGTACTTTATCATTAGTACTCATGAAGTATTTTAATAAAACAAAATGCCCTTATGGCACCATATGATCTTTGGCCATACATGTTAATGTTTGAACATAATTTTCTATATGTGTTTTATATGTGATCATTATATATTTATGTTGATGTGACTGCATTCCTTTTATTTTTTCAAATGAAATTGATTAAGGTATAATGTACATACCATGAAATTTATCTTTCTTAGGTGTACAGTTGTATAGTTTTGATGAATATGTAGCTGTGTAATTACTACTACTACAATAAAAGTATTGGACATTTTCATCCCCACAAAAAACTCCATGTTTCCTTTTATAATTCAGTCTCTCTCCTCATCCCAGGCTTGACCTCTTTTCCTTCTAGTTTGGTTCTTTCTAGAATGTCATGTGGCTGGCTTCTTTCACTTACCTTAATGTATTTTAGGTTCATCCATGTTGTGGCATGTATCATTTTGTTCCTTTTGATAGCTGAGTAGTATTCCAGTTTGTCTGTCGATGGATGAGTTAATGCACATTTGAATTGTCCCGGGTTTTTTTTGGTTATTATGAATGAAGCTGGCAAACATTCTTGTACAGACATTTCTGTGGATCTGTGTTTTCATATCTCTTGGGTAAATATCTGGAGTGAGATTGCTTGGCCATATGGTAAGCATATGTTTAACTTTATAAGACATTGGGCCGGGTGTGGTGCCTCACGCCTGTGCTCCCAGCACTTTGGGAGGCCAAGGCGAGCGGATCACTTAAGGTCAGGAATTTGAGACGAGCCTGGCCAACATATAGTGAAACCCCATCTCTACTAAAAATACAAAAATTAGCTGGGTGTGGTGGCACATGCCTGTAATCCCAGCTACTTGGGAAGCTGAGGCAGGAGAATTGCTTGAACCCAGGAGGTAGAGGTTGCGGTGAGCCGAGATCATGCCACTCTACTCCAGCCTGGGCGACACAGTGAGACTCTGTCTCTCAAAAAATAATAATAAGATATTGCCAAACTGTTTTCTAGTGTGGCTGTACTATTTTGTTTTCCCACCAACAACACACCTTTCTAGTAGGTATATAGGGGGATCTCATTGTGATTTAAATTTGCATTTCTGTAATGATCAGTGATGTTGAGCATGTTTTCATGTGCTTATTCGCCATCTGTATATGTTCTGTGGTGAAGTGTCTATTGTAATCTTTTGCCATTGTTTGTTATTAAATTGTGAGAGTTATTTATATATTGTGGATATAAGTCCTGACCAGCTATGTGTTTTGCAAGTATTTACTCCTAGGCTGTGGCTTGTTTGTTCATAACAGTATCTTTTGAAAAACAAATGTTTCTGTTTTATAAAGTCCGATTTATTAAATTTTCTTTTATGGTTCATGCTTTTGTGTCCTCTTTAGAAAATCTCTCACTAGGCCGGGCGCGGTGGCTCAAGCCTGTAATCCCAGCACTTTGGGAGGCCGAGACGGGCGGATTACGAGGTCAGGAGATCGAGACCATCCTGGCTAACACA
>NW_016814956.1:14895-20588 GCF_001698545.2 Rhinopithecus bieti | reverse complement strand
AAAAAAAAAAAAAAAAATCTCTCAATAATCCAGGGAAACAGAAATTTTTTCTGTATGTTTTCTTCCAGGAGATTCATAATTTTAGTTCTTATATTTAAGTCTATGACTGTTAATGACTTAATTTTGTATCTGGTGTGAGGTAAGGGTCAACATATTTTATATTATTTTACATATGCATTTCCAATTGTTCCAGTAATATTTTTGAAAAGAATATTCTTTCTTTTTTTCAGATCAAGTGATCCATTTATTATTTGACATCTACTTTAAAATGATGCCAGGTGTGGTGCCTCACACCTATAATCCCAGCACTTTGGGAGGCTGAGGCAGGAGGATCCCTTGAGCCCAGGTGATTGAGACCAGCCAGGGCAACATAGTGAGACCCCGTCTTTACTAAAAAATTAGCTGGGCATGGTGGTGCGCACCTGTAGTCCTAGCTACTTGGGAGGCTGAGGCATAAGAATTGCTTGAACCCAGGAGGCAGGGGTTGCAGTAAGCCAAGACCGCACTGCTGCACTCCAGCACTCCAGCACTCCAGCCTGGGCAACAGAGCAAGACTCTGTCTCAAAAAAAAAATGTTAATATTAAGAATTTCACTGGGGAACTGGGATATATAAAATAATCTAATGAAAACTGAAAATTAAGAATTTAATATATATATAAAAGAAACACAAAATTTAAAAAGCAACAACAAAAAAAGAATTTCATATATAGACTTAATAGCAGATTAACCAGAGCAGAAGAGAGGTTTAAGTAAGAAAGATAAGTTACTATCAAATATTCAGTCTATTCCAGACTGTTCTTTCTTAATTAACTTACTTTGGCATCCTTTTTGAAAAGTATTTGAACGTATGTGTCACTCTGTACACCAATACAGGTTGACTATCCCTAATCCAGAAATCCAAAATCCTAAATGCTCCAAAAGCCAAAATTTCTTGAACACCGACGTGGCATCCAAAGGAAATGCTCATTGAAGCATTTCAGATTTCATGTTTTCAGGTTAGGCTACTGAACCAGTAAATATATAATGTAAACATTCTGGAAACCAAAAAAAATCTGAAATCCAAAAACACTGCTGGTTCCAAGCATTTTGGATAAATGATACACAACCTGTACCACATGTCTTAATTACTGTAGCCTTATATTATGTGTTTAAATCAGGTAGTATGAGTCCTCTTACTTTGTTCTTCCTTTTTGTAATGTTGTAGCTAGTCTAGGTCCTTGGTATTTTCCTAGAAATTTTAGAATCAGCTTGTCAATTTTTGCAAAAAAGCCTGCAGGGGGTTTTGACATTGTATGGAATCTGTGGATAATTGATGTGCAATATTGAGTCTTCTAAAGCAAAATATGGTATATCTGTCTATTTCAGTCTTTTAAATTTTATTTCAGTAATATTTGATAGTTTTGAATAGGTAGGTCTTGCACATATTTTGTTTAATTTACCCCTGTGTTTTATGTTCTTTCAGGGTAATGTAAATGGGGTGTGTGTATGTACATAGTTGTTTTGTATTTCATTTTCCTATTGCTCATTGCTAATTTATAGAAGTGTAATTGATCTTTCCATATTGGCTTTGTATCCTGGAACCTTTTAATAAGCTCACATATTAGTGCTAGTAGCTCTTTTATAGATGGTTTGGTATTTTCTACATAAACAATCATGTAGTTATGAATAAGGACAGCTTATTTCCTTTCCCAGTCTGGATGTCTTTACTTCTTTTTCTTACTTTATTGTACTTACTGGCTAGGATCTTCAGTATAATGTTGACTCAGGTAGGGAGGGCAACATACTTGCCTTGATCCTGATCTTAGGACAAAAGCATTTACTCTTTTACCATTAGGCCTAATTTTACTTGTAGGTTTTTTCATAATGGCCTGAAAAAGGTTAAGGATATTTCCTTCTAATCCTGATTTTCTGAAAGTTTTTTTTATTATGAATGGATGTTATAAATTATTTTTATGGATCAATTCCTATGATTGTGTTTTTTCTCCTTTAGACCATTACTTCCCATGTAATTATTGATATTATTGGATTTACAGGTACCATTTTATTATTTCTTTTCTGTTCATCCCACCAACCAAACTTCTTTTTGGTTTTTTGTTGTTATTTTACTTCACCATCCTTCTCTTTGGAATATTTGACTATTTTTTAAATTAAACATTCTATGTTGAGATAATCGTAGATTCCCATGCCCTGTAGGAAAAAATAAAGATAAATCTCATGTATTCTACCCAGTTTCTACTAATGGTGACATCTTGAAAAACTATACTACAAATCACAACAAGGATATTGACATTGAGAAAGTCAAGATACGGAACATTTCCATTACTACAAGGGTCCCTCATATTGCCTTTGTATAGCTATACCCATTCCTTCCCACCCCACCCCTTCTTAAGTCCTGGCAACTACTAATTTGTTCTCCATTTCTATAATTTTGTCATTTCAAGAATATTACATAAATGAGGTCATACAGTATGATACTTTATGGGATTAGTTCTTTTCACTCAGCATACTTCTCAGTTGGATTCATCCTGTTGTGAGTACCCAGAGTTTCTTCCTTTTTGTCACTGAGTAATATTCCACCAAATGGATGTACCACAGTTTGTTTAGCCATTCACCATTTGAAGAACATTCCTGTTTTCAACTTCATTGATTTCTGCTCTGATTATTTCTTTTCTTCTGCTTGATCTTTATTTCTAATAAATGCATTCAGTGCTATAAATATCCCTCTCATTGCTGTGTCCCACAAATTATGATATGTTGCATTTTCATTTAATTCAAAATAGTTTCAAATTCCCCTTACGACTTATTTAGAAGTAAGTATATCTTTAAATTTCCAAATATTTGGGGTTTTCCAAGTATCTTTCTCATTGATTTTTGTTGTAATACTGTTATTGCACATAATATGATTTCTTATAAATTTGTACAGGTTTGTTTTAAGACCCAGAATATGTTCTATCTTGGTGAATGTTTCATATGCACTTGAAAAGAATGTATATTCTGCTGTTGTTGGATGCAGTGTTCTCTGAATGTCAATTAGGTGAAGTTGGTTGATGGTGCTGTTCAGATTATCTATATCCTTGCTGGTTTTCTGTCTACTTGTTCTATCAATTATTGAGAGAAAGTGTTGAAGTCTCCAACAATAATTGTGGATTTGTCTGTTTCTCTTTCAGATGTATCCATTTTTGCCTCATGTATTTTGAAGTGCTGTTATTAGGTACATACACTTTTAGGATTGTTATTTCTTCTCAAAGAATTGACTGTTTTATCATTTTGTAATGTCCCTCTTTGTGCCAGAAAATCCTTCTTGTTCTGAAGTCATTGTCTGAAATTAATGTAATTTCTCCAGCTTTCTTTTGGTTAGGTTTTCATGGTATATCTCCATCCCTTTACACATCTCTCTACAGAGAGTTTCCTTATACCTCTCTCTACCCACTCCCACCCCGCCAATTTCCCCTAATAGTAACATCTTGCATTAGTATGGTACATGTGTTACAACTGGTGAATGAATACATTATTATTAACTAAAGTCACATCTTACATTAAGGTTCACTCTTTGTGTTGTTCAGTTCTATGGGTTGTGTCAAATGCATAAAAATCCACCATTACTGTTTCATACAGAATAGTTTTACCGCCCTAAAAATCCCCTGTGCTTTGCTTTTCATCCCTTTTCACTCTCTCCTGGCAAGTACTGATCTTTTTACTATCTCTAGTTTTGCCTTTTCTAGAATGTCATATAGTTGGAATCATATAGTATGTAGCCTTTTCAGACTGGCTTCTTTCAAATAGCAATATGCATTTAAGTTTCCTCCATGTCCATGGCTTGATAGCCCATTTCTTTTTATTGCTGAATAATATTCCATTGTGGATCACTTTGTTTATCCATTCACCTATTGAAGGACATCTTGGTTGCTTCCAGTTTGGGGCCATTATGAATGAAGCTGCTATAAACATCATGTGCAGGCTTTTCTGTAGACATAAGTTTTCAACTCATTGTGGTTCATTTCCTTTTGAAGTTTGTAATTTTTTTTACTGTGAACTCCTTTTCAGTGAGAGTTATTTTCCATGGAAATTCTGTGTACCCTAAGCTATGAAAGCATCACTGCAGAACTATTTGGATTGCCACTGCTGGGGCCCACTGGTTTCACTAATGCAGGAACAATTTATAGGTGAATTTATCAGCTTCGGGGGTTTTGTATTATACTTCAAATGTCCATTTGGAATGCACTCCTACATGTGGTACAGGACTGTGGTTCTGACTTCTTGTAAGTAACCCCTGATTCTTCTTAACATTTTCATTAGCCAGTGGGTGACATCTTTCTAGTTCCTATTTTACACACAGAGATGTCCTTTGTGACTCCCAGCTTTAACCAGGTAGCTCAATTCTAATTCTCTGCACAGTTGTGCCCTGTGGCCTAGAATTCACTTCACACTCATGATTAGAGCCTTAGTCCCCAACTGCAAAGCCACACAGCTTCAATTTCTGTTCACCCCTCACTTTAAATTTCTTCTTCATTTTGTCACATAATAAATTTATTTTCTGGTTTGAGCTTGGCTGCATATTAAATTATTTTTGTTAAATTTGAGCCAGCATTTCTTTGTACTTGCACTCAGGGGAGGTGGTGGTGGTGGGACATGGGGAGGGTCCATCCACATCAGCTCAAGTCATGTTGATAGGAGTTCACTGCTTGGGCATTTAGGGATTAATGTTATTCCATAATATTCCAGTGGAAAGACTTAACAAGTTTGATGATTCATTCATTTTCTTCTAGAAGTCTGGCAAGTTGATGAGCAGATAGATTGCTACAAGGAAAGCCAAGACAAACTTCTGTGGCAAGCTGCATTCATAGGCAAGGAAACACTGAAGGATGAAAGTGGTCAAGAATCCAGAACATGTAGAAAAAGCATTTATCTGAGCACAGAATTTGATTCTGTAAGACAAAGACTCCCTAAATATTATTCATGGGAAAAGGCATTCAAAACATAATTTAAACTTTCTTAGTCAAAATAGAAGCTATGTAAGAAAGAAAGATGATGGATGTAAGGCATATTGGAAAGTATGCCTCCATTCTAATCTTCATAAAGCTCAACCTGCAGAGAGATTTTTTGACCCAAATCAACGAGGGAAAGCCCTCCACCAAAAGCAAGCCCTTAGAAAAAGTCAGAGAAGTCAAACTGGGGAGAAACTCTACAAATATACTGAATGTGGAAAAGTGTTTATCCAGAAAGCAAACTTAGTTGTACATCAAAGAACTCACACCGGAGAGAAACCTTATGAATGCTGTGAATGTGCAAAAGCCTTCAGCCAGAAGTCAACCCTCATAGCACACCAGAGAACTCACACAGGGGAGAAGCCCTATGAATGCCGTGAATGTGGAAAAACCTTTATCCAGAAGGCACCACTTGTTAAACATAAGAAAATTCATATGGAGAGAGACCCTATAAATGCAGTGTCTGTGAGAAAGCCTTTAGTGGGAAGTCAACTCTCATTAAACATCAGATCATTCATATGGGAGAAACCTTACAAATGTAATAAATGTGGGAAATCTTTTAGTGTTAAATCAACTCTCATTGTATGTCACAGAACATAAATGCGTAAGTTGCATGCTATTGTGAGTAGTGTGATGAAATTTTACACTGTCCTGCTGTTTCCTGCTCAGGATGGAAATCAGTGAATCTTTTTTTTTTTTTTTTTTTT
>NW_016814956.1:8778-12484 GCF_001698545.2 Rhinopithecus bieti | reverse complement strand
AAAAAAAAAAAAAAAAAAAAAAAGGATATGCAATATGCGCCATTATGAGTTCAGTGTCTCTGGGTTGTAGGAATATAGGCAAATTTTTTATTAGTAAAAAGTTAGATACATGTGTATATATTTATATTACATTTCTATCTTGCCTGTGTTTATTCTCACATGTGGAGAGAAATACACAAAAAAGGAAGAAAAGAGAAGGAAGAAACTACACCCTACTATTAACACTTATATTTGGAACTAAAATTATTGATTTTTTAATGCTTCTGATTATACTCTTAAATTTCAAGAAACTACCAAGAAGAATTATTTAAAATGTCTTTTATGTAGTTTTCTTTATCCCTCCTTATTTTTCTATTCAGTTTTATTTTCAATATATTACACTATTCTACTACTTTCTATTCTGCACACATCATCCCATTTTGAAAAGGCTACACATATTCTCTATTTTCCATATGGTTGTCTGTTTGATCTCATTGTTAGAAGAATATATTCTACAACGTTGAGAAAGTGTATCTTAGGATTTTAACTGGGAGAGTGATTTTCTAATGAGAGCTAAAACATCATCTTGCTTTTACACTTCATCCTCACAAATCCTGTGACCTAAATTGGAAGATACCAGATTTTACATATGAGAAAACACTGTAGTGAGTAACTCAAGGTCCCATGGGTAAGAAGAACAAACTGACAAAAACCCAAACCTTCAGAAACCACATATAAATTCTGATACCAGTGATTGCTATTGGATAACTATTTTCTCTTTTCCTCTTTTTTCCGTATTCCCTGTCACCAGCTCACAAAATGCACTGTGGTGAGTATCTCTTAATATTGATTTGTTATGAAAGTAAAGGCTTTTCATTTTATAAAAGCATTACATTGATGAATTCCACTGATTCTCATGGCAATACTATTAAGTAGGGAAGATGATGACAGTCCCACCTCCACCAATCACACATACCCTCTGATATTTTACAGAAGAAAAAGCAAAATCATAAGGAGTTTGTTTACTTAAAACTCTTGGAAAACAAGAAATATAGCAAGCATTAGCCACTGATACACATTCCGTGTGGCACCATGCAGACAATCTGTGTTCCTCTGCGATGTCTTTCATCCCTCTATACCTCACCCAATGGAAGAGAGGAGGGAACATCTTATGTGGTAATTTAGTATCTTCTCATTTTTGTCTTGGATTTAAATGTTGAATAAGAAAGTAATAACCAGACCCTCATTTCCATGTATATTGTAGTTGGTATTGCCAGGCCAGCAATCATGCTGCAATAAGTTGTTGGTGGGGCAGGGGGTGGAGGATGGGGAGATCAGTTGAAAAAAGTTTAAAGATATTGCCAAGCTGCGGAAACAATGAGTTCTAGATTAATTAAAATTCCAGAAAGTGAAGTGCTTTTTCTAGGGGAGTTGACAATTGCTGACCATTATCTGGGGGCACTTGCTGATTTTCACTGTGAGCTGAGGATGGAGCTTGGTCTAGGCTGATAGACTTCACAAGAGGAAGAGATCCAGAAGGGCTTTTGGAAGTTATATAGGGCTGACTTAGAAACTAGAAGAGCTTCAAGCACATGACTAGTTTTCTCACAGGACATTTGCTAAGTTTGTGATGGTGTGGGAGGTTAGGGAACTGGGCCAGAAAGGCAGTCTCTCTACTTTGGAAGCAGTGCAAATAAGAGAAGGGGCTTGCCACAGTCATGAGAAAGAAGGCTAAAAAGCTCAGCTCAAAACCCATGAAGGGGAGAACTAAATCTCAAGCATTTTTTCTAGTCTGAGGAGATAGACCAAACAGGCTCTCCAGCAAAAGTGCAGGAGGGAAACACCTGAGGAACAGTGATGAACAAGAGCTGGGTTGTGTTAGTAACACTAAAGCCCTGATTGTTTAAGGTGATCAGTGCCTTACTTTACCTCTCTTATCTTTAGAGGAAAAGATAAACCCAATAAACTACAGTCTCTACAGTTTGTTTTTTTGGCTTGGGGTTTCACTGTCACCCAGGCTGGAGTGTAGTGCTGTGACCATGGCTCACTGAGGCCTCAACCTCCTGGGCTCAAGAAATCCTCCCACTCAGCCTCCTACTCAGCCTCTTCAGTAGCTGGGACTACAGGTATACACTACCATGCCTGGCTAATTTTGTAGTTTTGTGGAGATGGACTCTTGCTATGTTGCCCAGGCTGGTCTCTAACTCCTCACTTCAAGTGATCCTCCTGCCTCAGACTCCCAAAGTGCTGGGATTACAGGTGTGAGGCACCACACCCAGTCATCTACAGTTTTTAAAATACACAATGACCCCAAAATTAAAGATTATTAGATGCGAGAAAAGGCAGAGAAATTCAGCTGTTAGGACAAAATGGGCCAGGCACAGTGGCTCACACCTATAATCCCAGCACTTTGGAATGCCTAGGTGGGAGGACTGATTGAGCCCAGGAGTTTCAGACCAGCCTGACTGATATGGTTTGGCTGTATCCCCACCCAAATCTCATCTTGAATTGTAGCTCCCATAATCCCCACATGTGGGAGGGACCTGGTGGGGGGTAATTGAATCGTGGGGGTGGTTATCCTCATGCTGTTATGATAGTGACTGAGTTCTCACGAGATCTGATGGCTTTATAAGGGGCTGTTCCCCCCTTGCTCAGCACTTCTCTGCTGCCACCATGTGAAGAAGGACATGTTTGCTTCCCCTCCCATCATGATTGTAAGTTTCCTGAGACTTTCCCAGCCATGTGGAACTGCGAGTTAATTCCTTTATAAATTACCTAGTCTAGGGTATTTCTTCATAGCAGCGTGAGAATGGACTAACACAGTAAATTGGTACCAGGAGTGGGGTGCTGCTATAAGGACAACTGAAAATGTGGAAGCAACTTTGGAACTGGTTAACAGACAGAGACTGGAACAGTTTGGAGGGTTCAGAAGAAGACAGGAAAATGTGGGAAAGTTTGGGACTTCCTAGAGACTTGGAGGGCTCAGAAGACAGGAAGATGTGGGAAAGTTTGGAACTTCCTAGAGACTTGTTGAATGGCTTTGACCAAAATGCTGATAGTGATATGGACAATGAAGTCCAGGCTGAAGTGGTCTCAGATGGAGATGCAGAACTTGTTGGGAACTGGAGCAAAGGTGACTCTTGCTATGCTTTAGCAAAAAGACTAGGCCAGGCACGGTGGCTCATGCCTGTAATCCCAGCACTTTGGGAGTCTGAGGTGGGCAGATCACTTGAGGCCAGAAGTTCAAGACCAGCCTCAGCAACATAGTAAAACCCTGTCTCTACCAAAAATACACAAAATCAGCTGGGTGTGGTGGCGAATGCCTGTAATCCCAGGTATTTGGGAGGCTGAGGCAGGAGAATTGCTTGAACCTGGGAGGCGGAGGTTGCAGTGAGCTGAGATCAAACCACTATACTCCAGAGTCTGGTTGACAGAGTGAGACCCTGTCAAAAAAAAAAAAAAAAAAAAAAAAAGTACTAGCAGCAACATTTTGCCCCTGCCCTAGAGATCTGTGTAACTTTGAACTTGAGAGAGATAACTTACGGTATTTGGTGGAAGACATTTCTTTCTTTCTTTCTTTCTTTCTTTTTTTTTTTGGTCTTTTTTTTTTTTTTTTTTAATCATACTTTAATAGGTTATATGTGCAGAATGTGCAGGTTTGTCACAAAGGTATACATGTGCCATGTTGGTTTGCTTCACCCATCAACTTGTCATTTACATTAGGTAT